>NC_043714.1:57824261-58047451 GCF_006229205.1 Suricata suricatta
ATCCGACTTTGACTCAGGTCATGATCTCATGGTTCGTGGGTTCGAGCCCCATGTTGGGCTCTGTGTTGACAGCTAGCTCGGAGCCTGGAGCCTGTCTTCTGATTCTGTGTCTCCCTCTTTCTCTGATGCTCCCCTGCTCACACTGTCAATTTCTCTCTCTCTCTCAAAAATAAATAAAACATTTTTAAAAATTAAAAAAAAATAAAAAGTCTGCAAAGAACAGTCCTCAACCTGTCTTCTTAAGCACATGTGACATGTGAGAGAATTAATGCATAGAAGGGAAATTGCAAGGTCAAAAACACTCAAGTTTTTGAAAGATTTAAAATCTGTATAACTTGTATACATGCATGAAGATGTAAAACACACACATATCAAATTTACAGATGTCACAAACTGAGAAAGGAGAGAGAACGTGTTAGGTGACAAAAATCAATGTTCCAACTTTATGTACATTAGGGCACAGGATAATAACCACCAAGATGGAACTCAAGAAAGACAACAATAAGATCTTGTATATATTCAAAAGGACTAAATGTCCATTGCAGAAAGGCAGAAATATAACTAGACTGCAGTTTATCTGAAAAATATGTAGGGATGTTACTTAACCTCTACTTTGCTGTGAACCAACAGTGTGACCCTGTTTAGACTCAAAAATGTACACTGACACAACTTTATTAATAGAAGAATAAGTTCTACAGTATCTCAAGACTAAATTTATTCCACTCTACCAAGTCAGAATTCCAAGACATTTAAATGGAACCAATTCATATTAACACAAACAACAAGGAAAAAGCAGTGACTTCATACACCACATTGCAGAGAGGATGGGATTGGAGTCAGGCTGTAAGAATTAAAGCAGAGCCTCCATGCTGCTATGACTCCATATCTCCCGTCCATGCATCTCCCTGCCTGCTGGAGCCACCAACTGCGTGTGGCCAGTCATGCCCATAGCAGAGGTAGATGATCCTCATCTGTAGTTTCAATTCAGAAATTCCCAGGGGAAGCCTCTGCTCAACCAATGCAATGGTCTGAATTTTGTGTGCCCTAAATTTATAAGTTGAAATCCTAACCCCCAGTGTAATAGTACCATGAGCTGTAGCTTTGAGGAAGTAATTAGATCATAAGGGTGGAGCCCCCATAAATGGTATTAGTGCCCTAATAAAAGTACTCCAGAGAGCTCTCTTACCATTTCCCCCCAGCCATTTGGGGATATGAGAAGTCAGTCATCTGCAACTTGGCAGAAGCCTCTCACCAGAACCCAATGATGCTGGTACCCTGATTTTGGACCTCTAACCTCCAGAAGGATGAGAAACAATTATATGTTGTTTATAAGCCAGGTCAATCTATGGTGCTTCATTATAGCAGCCCAAACTAAAACACCCAACACAGGTGCCCATATCTTGGACAATCAGGGTGGCAAATTGGGATAGAGAGGTCTAGAATAGTGGTTAGAGCAGGAGAGGAACAACTACTTTATCGTTTTAGGAGGATAGGATCATTGTTGACCAGGAAGCCAATCTGTGTCTTCTAAAGTTACTGTCCTTCCCACTAAAGCCATTAGGTATACAGTTATCTGGAAGCATGTTTACTTTACTTGCTTTTCTTAGATCTGTTTTGATTCTGTGAGTCTTATTTGTGTGAGCAACATCACATAGACAATGCGTCCCAGATATGTAACAGTAAAAGAAAATGCATGACATTTTGTTCACTATGTGATTTTTCCCATTGATTTCATATTTATAATACTTATAAAGTAGAATACTTATTTATTGTGGCTAATATCAAGAAAAGTACTTCTATCAGTTGAATGGAGCCTTTGCAAATGTTTACAGCGGGTATAATCAGAACACGTGCCTGAACTAGGTGTCTGGATCATTACCAACTTTGATATTTATTGAGTTCTGACCGTGTGCAACCCAGAGGTGTGGGTCTATACGAAGGGACTGAAAATCTCACAGGTCCAACCAAACTGTGTGAATAACAGCCAGAGAAGATGGATCAAATACAGGAGAGGACTTAATCAGCCACTACTTTCTGAGTAGTGGTTTCTGATCAACATCAGAACGTCATAGGGGGCCTCAATAGAAACCAGGCAAGAGAAAGATATTTGGAAGAAATGAGATTCTAACAGGATATAAAGGAGTAAAAGCAATACGTTACAAAGAGAGAAAGAGACCTAGGATAGGACACAGACATGCATTTAAGAATATTTCACTGGACATTCAACATCACTGAACCTAGAATAAAACCTAGTGGCACAATCACCTGAAAAAAAAAAATAAAAGTAAAAAAAGTAAGGATCCTGAGCCCCAACTCCAAAAGTTCTCAGCCGAGAACATCTGAGCAGAGTTTCGTGATTTATACTTTTACTATTAATAATCGCTGATAATCAGTAGCACTTACTACCTGATAGAATCTAGCTTGTAAGTGGTTTATGTATAATATTAACTCTCTAAATCCTCATTATAACTGTATGGATTAGGAACTATTATTATAATCCGTTATGATGAGAAATCTGAAATTCTGAGAATGCCACATCCTGCTGGGATTTGAACCCAGGCAGTTAGGCTGCAGAATCGGCCTTTAATCACTGTGCTGTACTGATCCTCCAAAAAAGAAAATGATGGCTGCAAATCTCTCTGGGTGATTCTGAGGAACCCAGTTGCTAAACTGGCATTTGAAAAGCACAGCACAGTAAATGTGAGAAAATTATCATTTACTGAACTCTACAAAAGAGGAGGGACTCAGAATTCCTTGGTGCCTGGGGTATAGTATGTGAGGAATGCCATTGACTATACTCCAGATAGAAGGAATCCACAGGCAAGAGGCAAGGGGAAATCTGGAAAGCCTGCTACTGCAGGAAGAAAGTGGAACAAACTGAGTGACTCACACCGTGTTTCCTGTCCCCCATTAAAGGAAAGTGCCAAGAATCAGAGAATAAGAGATGCATCATTTTGACCCCCCTTGGAATGCCCTGCCCAGCCTCTGAATCTTTGGCCTCTTTGTGCCACATACTATCTTAATTACTTGGAGAAACAAGGCTCCGGACTTTACTCTTTCGGCACATTCTTCCTCTAGTTCTCTCCTTTTTAGAAACATTACAGATAAGTAAGGAAATGTAAAACTCCAACAACTGGTTTCTCTGCTTGTTAAGAAAGCCAATAAACTGTACATCATAAATGCTCTTTGGATAGGTGAGTAGATGAAAGAGTGCACAAAGAGATGGATAGATATTTAACAGTTAGCCATGATTTATGTCACCTATGGACTTGGCAGGACTGGCTTTTCCTCTGGCAACATGCAATATGATGTTAGGATAAGTGCACTGTCCTTAGAATTAGGCAGCTTAGGTTCAATTCTACCTCCACCACTTACTAGCCGTGTGCCCCTGAGCAAGTGACTTCCCCTCTATCGACCTCAGTTTATTCATTTTTAAATGGAGATAATAATATCATTTCACTTAAACCTGTGATAAAAACAGCCCTTACTTCCAAAAAGTGTTGTGAGATAATGTATATGCTAAGCACAATGTCCAGCACATTCAAAAAAGCTCAGTTGTGGATAATGATTTTACAAGGATATCAAATTTGGTTGTTTGAAGTTGCCCTTCTAATATCATTTCATGGTAAAATGTTGTAGGTATTATTTCTTCTGGAAGGTAAAACTGTTTTTGGTATCTGAAAGCAAAGTCAGACTTTATTCAGATTGGCATAGAAGGGGGAGAAAAGGAAGGAAAAGGGGAAGGAAAACGTAACAGGGACCAAAACGGAAGGAAAAAATATAATAGAGATAACATTTATTTTTCTCATAACTATATCAATATTTCTTTATACCTATGCAATTTGAAATGTTTGGCTGTGAGTGATAAAGTTATCTCAATTATAATTCTCAGCAAAGAAACAGTCGATTTCTAAGTCAATTACTAAGAAAATTGAAGATCTAGAAAATCTTGAGGGCCTAAAGAGTCCATGTTCAGTAAAGGGAAAAGTTCAAGGTTATGAGCTAAGGTCACCCCAACCAGAGAGCTGAATTAATACCCTCAGGGTTAAGTTAGTTCTAGATATGTATATTACTTATTTAAGATTTTATTTTAGTGCATCAGAAACAGTATAGTACACTAGAGTTGGACAAACCTTAATTTGAATTCCAGTTCTCCAACATTTAATAGTTGCATGGCCCTGGGTAGATTGCTAGCAACAATACACCTCTGTTTCTTCATGGGCAAAGGAGGAATCATGATGTCACCTTTTGCATCCACATGTTGGGATGATTAAACAAGGTCATGTACACAAAGCATTTAGCTCCAAACTTAGCATATGGCAAGCACTCAGGAAATATTTTCTATACTTATGTTCATTATTATTATTATTATTATTTTCATAATATTTTCTGCTCCCTTTCATTATGAAGTACATCATACCCTTGGAGATCATACAAGTTCAATGTGGCCTAGAGTAGGAAGTCCCCTGGCTTTTGCTATGCTAAAGGCATGCCCAGAGCCCACCCATCAAACTAATTCACCCCTCCTTTTTCCCCATCCTATTTTTCTTTTGTTCTACATCCTGCAACTCTAGATTTCCTCTTTGCCAAAATGGCTTCAGGATGCCTCCCCTATCTTTGCACAAAAGTCTTTAAAGCCTCTGATGGTTTTTTTTTCTTCCGACTAACTGGAAGTGAAGAAAGATTCCCCTCCCTTCATCTAGCACTGATTGTTGACTTTAATTCCATTTCAACCAAACCACTTGCACTAATGTAAATAATTCATTAGAAATGTATGTTTGTTTGACGTTTATATACTTGCCATGTGTCTGCAGTCTGATGTCTCAATCAAGGAAATATCAAAATTCTCCGTCACCAAGAGGGAATGGAAAACCCCCCTCTTTAAATAGATAAAAATTTAAGGGGCTTGCAAGTCAATCTTGGAAATACAGAATGCTAGCGCAGCAAGGGACTTTGGGATCGACATATTTTAACACTGTCAGTTTATAAATGCGGAAAATAAGTTTCAGAGCATTATACCACGGCTGTAGAAGGCCTGGCAGAGTTCTGAACTGGGAAGGAGGCTGAATGCCGAGAAGGGAAAAAAGATAGGAAGGACAAAGCCACGTATATAGTGGCTAAAACCAGGATACTGACACTGGCTACAACCAGAATACTGACACCGAAGCACTGTAGACCACCCTAGGAAGTATTTCACCCTGGGCAGGAAATACCGATATTCCAGTAGTAGATCCTATTTCTTGTACCTGGAGAGGTAGCCATGTATTTCTCACCTCTCCCAAAAATAGTGGAATGTCTTCAAACAGCCAGGATCATTATCATCTCACTGCCTTCTCCACTAAGACCAAAAATGAAACACAAACTGAGAACTAAATTTTAGTATCTTTTGGTACAGAAGAGGGACAGGGTGGTAAATTCTCTGCTGAGTTTCTTTACTGAGCAGGAGTGCTGGTAGCCCAGGGTTTCCAGGGCCCAGATCTTAAACCCATATCAGCTGTGCTCAGAGCTGGCAGGCGCAGCTTAACCTGGGCTGTATAAGTACTCCATCATCATCTTTGAACATGGCTGTGGATGCCTCAACATAGCAACGGTGAAAGGGACTTGGGAACCCCGAGCAGAAAGTTCTATATTTGTATCATTATTGGCTCTACAGAATACAGGCAACCACACAGCTATTTGAGTAGGACTCACACATGGAGAACTGTGAGTGTGGAAATGGAATGTCCCATCCATCTGAAAGAGGGAAAACATATCCCCTGGCATCCAGTGGCAAAGAAAATTTCATACTGTAAGGCCTAAGCTAGATAGAGCAGAGAGTGGTCAGAGCTTGCTCATGAATTATAAAGAAAAAAGGAAAATAAAAAAGAAAGGAAAGGAAATTCTAGGCCCAAATGGCTTTATTGGTGAATTCTACCAAATATTTAAGGAATAATTTAAACCAATTCTACATTGTTTATCAACTCAGCCTATCAGGACAGCATTATTCTGACACCAAAACCAGACACAGATATTTCAAGAAAAGGAAACTACAAACCAATATCAATACCTTGAAAATAGATACCAAAATTCTTAACACAGTTTAGCAGCAAAATTTTATGGTCCCACGGGGCGATTGATCCAAAGGGGAGAAGGAGAAAATTCAGGAAAAGGATATGTGGGACCAAAGAAGGTTGGAAGCTAATGATGGACGACATTGCCTATAAGAACTTCCCAGACATTTGATCTACTGGAGGGTATTTACAAAGAGTCCCCATTGCTTAGTTCATGAAGATTCTTTGGTTGAGCTGCCCAGAGGCAAAGCCTGAGACGGAGATTCTGGTGCATGTGATTTGCTGAGGGACTGTTCTCTAGGAAAAAATAGATAAGCAAGTGAGGGAAAAGGAAAAGAGCAGAAACATAACAAGGATACAGTCCCAGCTAAATTCTATACTTGACCTGATCCTCCAAGTGTGCTGGAGTCTAGACTGTACTACAGAGTTGTCCCACTTTGAACAAGGGTCTGGGTATCATATGTACTCTGATTCGGTCAGTCATTGGATGCTCCACCCAGTATTCCTGAGTTAGATGGATCATAAGCTAAGGGTAATTCTCTGCAGAAGTCAACAGGTATAACCTCTTAGCTCTCACACACACTGCACCTGGGGGAAGAGATGTAGCAGCTGCCCCCGGTGTGGCACCAACAGCATCTACCACACAGAACTCAGGACACTTGGAGTCTGAAGTAAGTATTTTGTGGAGTTAGTTGAAATGGAAGGTGTCCAGCAACTATTTAGATGGTAGAATTGGGAGGACATACAGTTAACTGCATGTGGAGGGGCAAGGGGAGTTTCGTTGATGGACCATAAGAAGTACAAGACCGTACTCAGGCCCTAAGGAAATGCAGGAGTTGTGGGGCTATCTTCAAAGATAAGGAAATAAAGGAAAAGAGCAGGACTTGGAAGGAAATATCAAGTCTGTGTTGGGTATTTTTTTTAATGTTTATTTATTTTTGAGAGAGAAAGTGGGAGAGAGGCAGAGAGAGAAGGAGACATAGAATCCAAAGCAGGCTCCAGGCTCAGAGCTGTCAGCACAGAGCCTGACATGGGGCTCGAACTCATGAATCATGAGATCATGACCTGAGTCGAAGTTAGAGCTGAACCCACTGAGAGACCCAGGTGTCCCTTGGATATTTTCAGTTTGAAAAGGAGACAGATTCCTCTTGAATAGCATACCTGGAGCTCCCTGGGAGTTTCAGGAACCAACCTAATGAGGAGGGTGGGGCCAGTGAGATGAGAAAGGGACATGAGAAAGCCAAGTGGTCTCGCTCTGGGCTCCTCATCCTTTCTATACCAGAATAAGTTCTGCTGTCTTCATTTGGTTCCCCCAAATTCAGACTCCCAGGAATCACAGGTGCAGATAGTGAAACTAGAAAAGGATAAGGAGCCACAAGTTGTGTTTTAATGAGTAGATTTTCTGAGGACAGCAGAGACATAGTCTGTTGGAAGCCCTCTGAAGATTTATGTGGAACTGACCTCAAATATTTCCCGCTGAGAGGCAGAAAACTAGAGAATTTTCCCACCATGTTTGGAACACATTGGTTGTGGGCAGCCCCAAGAGGGCCTCAATCCCACACACTCCTGAAGACCAACTGAGGGAAACTCTGTAGAGGCTACAGAAGAAAACTCATGGGCAGAGAAGCAGGGATACGATCTGCCCATCCTGGCTGGTGAACTCAAGCCAGGCCAGTGCAACATGGAGCAAGGCATCGATGGCTCCTGCTACATCTGCTCCTCTCTGTTTCATGTATTGAATTTCCATGTAGGATGTATTTTTTAAGAGAAGATTTCCCGCGAGAACAGGCTGGTCAATAGTTCTATAATCAAAAGTCTACAGCAAAAGGCACTTTGTAAGAGGGGCTATTGCCTTCTCTGGTCTCACCTCCAACTCTCCATGTAAAATGAATAGTGTATCCTGGGGGGACATCCCTCCCATTATCTAGTCTTGGTGAAAAGGGACAATGGTAGATGCAGGATAATCTCTGTCATATCGATTTCCTGTGCAAGCTCCCCAGGTCTCCAGGGAGATATCAGTGCTTTCA
Source organism: Suricata suricatta (assembly GCF_006229205.1). Lineage (NCBI taxonomy): Eukaryota > Metazoa > Chordata > Mammalia > Carnivora > Herpestidae > Suricata > Suricata suricatta. The sequence goes on from NC_043714.1 coordinate 57,832,339, forward strand.
GTGCCTATTAGCAGTTGTGTCTTTTGACCTCCCAGTCAGCCTGGCAATGGGAGTCCAGCAGAGGCTCCAGCTTCAATTACTTCATCAGCACACAGCCTGGCTGGATGGGGAGCCCATAGCACCACATGCCAAAGCTGGAAATTGCACTTTCCACCAACATGGGGACAAGCAGAGAATGGCATTCAATAAAGTCTAAGCTACATCCCAGCACGGCAGGGAAGCAGCAAGGACCCACATACCAATTAGCCAGGCAGCTGTGGCCATCAATCAATGTGACCTGGGTTCCCCACATGTAGGTGGAGCCTGGATGCTGCTATGGAGATCACACTGAAAACCTGTTTCCAGAGGAGGATTGGGATGGCTGACCCTGCAAGTGGCAAAGCCTAGCATTCCAGCAAAGCAGTTCAATCCCACACCCTGGAAAGGAAGGACCATATGACCAGTATGATACTAAAAATCTATACTATGTGTAGGAAATAATTTTTTGTTTATATTCATTTCTAGGAAATTCTTGGCAAAAGTCCCTACCTCCCAGAAAAATTCGATGTAGAAATGACAATAAAACTGATTGGATATTTACAACCTTCTTTAAAGATGTAGAATCACCTCACTGTGGATGAGACAGAGGTCCTTTTTGATACTTTAACATTTCCTGTAGGTTGGCCTAAGACTCAAAAGGAAGCTGTAATTATCTGTCACTTATGTATCTAGTATGGGGCACCTGGATGGCTCAGTCAGTTGAGTGTCTGATTTTGGCTCAGGTCATGATCTCATAATTCATGAGTTCATATGAGCCCCAAATGGGGCTCACTGCTGTTCGTCAGAAAGTCACTTTGGCTCTTCTGTCCCCCTCTCTCTCTGCCTTTCCCCTACTTGTGCTATCTCCCTCAAAAATAAATACTTAAAAAAATTTCACAATGGCCATTTAGTTCAGTACCTCCTGTAGGCCTTATTATGCTCTTTACATAAGAGGCACCTTTCCTATTAATTTGTAAATTACTATCAACCTGCACCTTCCCCACCATTTTCAATGCTCTCTCTTGAACTATAGAAACCCATCCAAACATACATGCTCTTGGGCTTGGAACTTAGCCCTCTGCTGTGAATATTCATTAAGGGTGATTAACATGGTACTTCAGAACAGGGCTCTGGAGCCAGACTTTCTGGGTTGAATTCCTATTCTGCTATTGATTGCCCATGCAACATTAAATGACTTACTTAACCTCTCTGAGCCTCGATTTCATCATCTGTTAGTTGAGGATAATAGTGCCTGCCTAATAGGGTTGTTGTAAGAGCACATAAAATCATGCGTGGTTCAAGTGCTAGTTTTTATCTCTTATTGCTTCTCAACTCTTTACTGCCTGCTCCCCTGGTCACAGGTATAGTTACAAAAGTGCCCTTTAACTGTAAGTCCTCATGAACTGCTCCCTAAGTGGGTAATGCAGAGTCATTGGAGCATGGAAGCAATGAGAACAGTTAAGATTTCTGAGAGGCCAGCAGGAAGATCAGAGTATGCTTCAAAGTCTGAAGCAGCCCCAGTGGAGGTGGCCTTTGGCACCTACCATGTGATGGAGCAAATGAAGCCTTTTTCCTGGAATAAGGACTGCAGAGTCGTCAGATGATAGCAAAGGTGGTGAGCATGACCCGGGACCAGAGGGGTGAGGCAGAGATCCGAGCCAACTAAGAAACGAACACGGGTTTGGGATGAGTTGTATCAGCAGTGAGGTCCTTCACCATTCTCATTCTTCTCTTGCCACATATGGCCATGGTGCTCATGGGACCTGCCCTTTGGGAAGGGCCTGGTGGAAACCTGGCCTTGGGGAGCAGAGAAAAACAGTCCTATATTCTCAATCCCTGGTTCTTCCTCCTTCCTAACTCCACATTGTCAGAAGCAGGTCCGTTGTTCAGCCTTGAAAACAGTTGATCAGAAGAAGGACTTATTGTAGTCCAGGAACTGACTAAGAAAACACTTAGATTGAGAACACCTGGAAGGCTCACAAAATGTTGGCAAAAGAGGTCCTCATCTTGAGATTAGCAGCTGGACTTTCTAACTTCCTTGACAGATGATTTGTTTCTGTAAATGAAATTTAACATGGATGCTCAGGGTATAAAAAGACAAGATGTAGAGCTGCTCTGTTGAAAGGGGCTCCTTGGCTGGGTGGGCCTCCTTGGGCTCTAAGGCAGCTCTGAGAAGCTTCTATCTCTCAGGAGCATGTTGGGAGAGAACTAGTCCAGTGCCCGAGGGACAAACTGAAGAGGAAGAAGAGGTCCCTCATTGTAGGGTCCAGTACTAGCCTCTAGCAGCCACTACTATAAAGTTTTCAAGCTGAGTTGCTTAAACAATAGACATTTACAGTCTCACAGTTCTCGAAGCTAGAAGCTCAAGATCAAGGTGTCTTCAGCAGTGTTGGGTCCTTCTAAAAAAGGGAGGGAGAATCTATTCTGTGCCTTCTTTCTCCTAGCTTCTGGTGGTTTGGGGGAAATCGTTGGTGTTACCTGGCCTGTAGAAGCATCACCCTACCCTCTGCCTTCATGTTCACATGAAGTTTTGGGTATCTGTCTCTCTCTGTGTCCAAAGTCCCCTCCCTTTTTAAAATAAGAATATCAGTTCTATTGGAGTCGAGTCCATACTAATGACCTCATATTAACTAATTACATCTATAGTGACTCAATTTGCAAATAAGGTTGAAAATTAGGGCTTAAGCATATAAATTTTGAGGTACAGAACTCAACACATGACAGTCCCAAGCTTGGACTGCACTTCTGATACTTTCCTCCCATCCCATCTCCCCAGGAAAAGTCCCAAGAGCATAGGAAGCCAGGTCAGAACATAAGAGAGCATGAAGGAAACTGACCTGGTCACCTAATAAGAGCTTGCAGAACAGGATGGAAAGTGAGAAAGTACAATGGGGAGATGAAAATGACATTCTTAGCTGAAAAATTATAGGCTCAATGGCTCGTGGTAGCTACAGGGCTCCCAAGAAGAGAGCACGCAGCAGCTTTCTGTAAAGGACACAGCCAACAGTGAAGCCATCTGTGCAAAGAGCGTGCCTGAGAAATCCAATGCTTGATACGCTGCCCTTTCTGCCACCAGCTGCATGTGCCAGATCTTTCTCCTGGTTAAGGAGGCTTGCACCTCCATGCACACTTTTCCACAGTGGCTGCCCCAGCTTAATAGGCTACCAGATTCCTGGCAGAAAATACTGATTCTACACAGGTTTGGAGTTCAGCTATTTTAGCCAGCCAGGTAAGGAGCTATCTGGATGTCCCACTTTTCTAATGAAGAATAATGAGACCAAGAAAAATCTGAATGTAGGAAACCTGAAAAATCCACAAAGATGGTACAGGATTCCTTTCCCATGAGGTATAAGAACCTCTCTACTCATTTACAGAAAGGCTCCCCTAAGAAAGGGATAAAAGTCATTATTGGGTCAGACTTTGAAAACTTCTGATGCTCAGGTTACATCCTAAACCACTTAAAGCAGAATCTCTGGAGACAACATTGAGATACCAATAGCGGTGCATTACTAGCACTACCAAGCTGAAGTATTGCTGCTTTAGAAGTTAGGGGGGGTTAGGGGTGCCTGTGTGGCTCCGTCATTGAGCATCTGACTCTGGTTTCAACTCAGACCATGATCTCACAGTTCACGAGTTCGAGCCCTGCATCAAATCCTGCTTAGGATTCTCTCTCTCTCTCTCTCTCTCTCTCTCTCTTTCTCTCTCGCTGCCTCTCCCACATTTTCTCTCTCTCAAAATAAATAAATAGGGGAGCCAGGTGGCTCAGTCAGTTAAGGGTCCGGCTTCGACTCAGGTCATGATCTCACAGTCTGTGGATTCGAGCCCCACATCGGGCTCTGTGCTGACAGCTCAGAGCCTGGGCCCTGCTTCAGATTCTGTGTCTCCCTCTCTCTCTGCCCCTCCCCCATTCATGCTTTGCCTCTCTCTGTCTCTCAAAAACAAATAAAAAGTTAAAAATAAATAAATAAACAAAAAAAAGAAGTTAGAAAGGTTTTATATATATTTCTATTTTACAGATATACACGTAATACTACATATATGTATATATATGTACATCTGTATATACATAAATATCTAGACTATTCATGTTATTATATATAAATATATGGATATACTATACATTATATATAATTTGGATATTTATCATATATACAGTACATACATATACACATATAAACACACACAAAAATGTACATACACAGATATATAATATCCATTTGCTAACACTTGGAAAAAAGAAAGTGTATCCTTTCCAGCATCATGCTACATTACTGTTTCATGGCCTACCCAAAAATCATTTAATTACCTAGGGAAATATATCTCTGTTTGACCTTTTCCTCACTATTGATTAGACTCAGCACTTTTACAAGTTAACATGTACATTTTTATCCAGTCCACATGCAAATGATTTCTGTCCAACAGTAAAGATAACCTGAGGTTATGCTTAAATTCCCCTATAGGACACTGCACAGTTTGGTATCTTATCTAACAACCTATTTCTAACCTATCAATCCTATTCTAACTATCTTTGTTCATTGTCTATAAATACCTAGTTCCTCTATTTTCCATGAATTAGTTTTGTCATATTATTGGTTCCCTCATTAATGAGCTGAGTACATTTTTGACATAAATTCATGGTAGTTTGTATGAAACTCCTTTTTCCAACTTAAAAAAATTATGCTTTGAAAGTACTCAGTCTTTTGTATCCTCCCTTAATTTCTCTGCCATGACGGCACTCTCTAAAAAGCTTCTCCAAACAGCTTCCCAGTGCTGGAAATTCCCGTATGGGTCATTCACAGTTGAGTTAAGACTGCAACTCACCTTAGATGAATGGTTAACTAGATTGTCCAGCTCGTCACTCCTCAGGGCTATGTGAAAATAGGGGTATGTTTTGGAGAAGTAGCAAGAGTCAAAAGAAGTAACTCAATGCTTAGGAGGAAGAAGAGAGGGTCATTTAGGAAGAGAGAGAGTAAATATGGTCGCCCTTAGCACTTGAGGATGGAGGGGAGAAGCAGAGCACCTCAACTAAAGAGGTGGTGAGAGGCACAGGAAACATTAATTACTGACTTCACAATTTTGGCCCAGGGTAGCCTGGACCTGCTACAGAACAGATCTAAATGGTGAGAGCCTGGATCAAACAGGCTATATTTATCTCATCTCCAAACATGAGCCTCTGGAGCTGCACAGACAGGCAGCTTCAGGAAGGATGCCTACCTGCTGCCCCATATATGCTCCACTGGTATTCAGGCCCACGGCTAGACTCAATGATCATTGACCCTGCCTTGTCTCTTGATTCTGACTTTGACAAAGCCATTTGTAGGCTGATTCAAAGGAACCCCAGCCTCAATTTGGAAATTCATCAACCTCTGCCATTTTCCTATTTAATGATCATATGGTATAATTTATCATGGAAATTAACCCTTCTTCCTTCTTTACTCTTGCTAGGAGGACTTGTTCCCTGTGACATTAGCTTCTGAGAGACTCAACTGAGCAAGCAAATTAATAGGACTGAAGTCAGGGATATGTCCCACTCCAATTTCTGACATGGTCACATGCTAAGCTGAAGTCAGCATTTTTCAGATAGTTCATCAGCAATACTACAAGACCTTTCCAGCAAGGTCACTGTAACACTGAAGCAATCATGTGTGTGAGTGCCCCCAGCCAGACAGAGTTAATTTAACATGAAGTAATCAGAGATAAGAAAAAGCCACAGGAGTTATAAAAATATACACATCAGGTATCCTTGCTGAGGAGGAAGGGGAAGTTTACTGGAGGTGAAGGGTGCACCAAAATGATAAGAAAAGTGAAGTCAAGAATGAAATGAAGATTTTATGAGAAGATAAATAATATAACAATTCTTTTTCTACTATAAACAGAATAAGAGGCCAGCTAAGGACTCAGCAGGGTTTGCCAAGACTGGAAGGAAGGTCACTTGTCAGAGGAGTTGGACATTACAGGAAAGATGGATGAATGTGTCTCTTCAGCACTCGCAAGGCAGAAGAGATTTCCTTAAGGAAAAAAAAATGAGTAGTGACAACCACTAGGGCAAGAACATTTCCAGGGTAGAGGGAATCTAAAGTCCATTTGGAAATACTCAAGCCAGGAATCCCTGGAGCTCCTGAGAAGGAAGAGAATCAGTTATGACCACAAGCCCAGTGATAAAGGCTTAGTGTTCCATATGTTCAGAGTCTTTACTTTAGGAAGTCAGAGATAAGATACTACTCACCCCCCAGACAAGCCTCAGATGTGGTAGGACCTCACTGATTGAGCTGAAAGTCAAGGCCTGTTATAAACCCATCACTGTCCTCTATATTTCCTGCTCATTCTGCAGGTAGAACTGGGATGAGCACATTGGTCTTAAACCAAGGAGAACTCTAGAAATAAAAGCTTTGTCCCAAAGCTTGTGCTATCAACTTATATCTTCAGGTTGACACCAAACAGCAATTTCCAGTTTTTTTCTGGCCCCAATGGTCTATTTCAGTGACTGGTGTTAAGAAAATTCATCACCCATTGGGTAAAGATCATCTTATATCTCTATCTCACACCAGATTGAAAAATTAATTCCAGGTAGGCTTTTCAAACCATAAAAATATGAGAAGAAAATATAAACCAATGTTGGAGACCATTTTTCTACTTAGAAGCAAAGTGTTAGGAAGAATGAAGTGAAAGATGATGGTGTTGATTCTGTTGGTACCTGGTCCAGGTCTCCTGGGATCTTTTTTCTCTTGGGAGTGCCATAGCCCCACTTCTGCAGGTACTGCTACCATAGATTGTCTGGAGATTTACTCATTGTCAATATAAGGCAAGTTGCTGTGATCTTTCCTCACGGGCTTGAAGCTAAGGCTGAACTCAACCCAAGAGCATATCCTTCCTTCTTCCCCTTCCCCATCCTCATTCCCTTCTTTCACTTAAAGACTTAGTTTCCTTCTGAGAATATTTCTCTAATAAATCACTTGTAGACAAATCTCCAGTTCAACCTCCATTTCTAGGCACCTCAACTATGATACCTGATATAACTAAAACAAAAAAAAAAGTGAAGAAGTATTATGTAGAAAGGTATCATGAATAAATTAGAAAAAATATTCTATAACATGTATGCATATATGTGTGTATAGACATATATCTATGTTATGGGTATAACTGTGTTCCCCCAAAATTTGTATGTTAAAGTTCTAATCACCAATATCTAAGAATGTGACTGTATAGGAATTAGGTTAATAATTAAGTTAAAATGAGGCCATTAGAGTGAACCCTAATCCATCTGACTGTTCTTCATATAAGAAGGAACTGAACACACAGAGAGATACCAGGGGCATAGTTGCACATAGGACCATCTGAGGACACAGTGAGAAGGCAGCTGTCTAGGAAAAACTTGTGTTTTCCCTTTACTCACACACAAAATACTTCCGACTCCAAATGCACGTTCTTCCTCCGACTAACATAAACTAATTCTCTGTCACCAGCTGGGTACCCTACAATTAAATCCAATTCTGACACTAACCAATGTTGGAGAAGACCCCACTGGTGAAGGGCTCAGTCCCTTAAGATTGCCCCCCAACTCAGATTGCAAGTAGTCAGTCCCCAGGTTGGCCACAACTTCTGTCCGACTTGGATACAAATTAGTGGTTCCCACCACATCCTACTTTAATTCAAATGTTTGCTAGAACTCCTCACAGAACTCAGAAAAACACTTACATTTGCTGTTTTATTATACTATAAAAGATATGATAAAAGATACAGATAGATGAACAGTCAGTTGAAGAGATACATAGGGCAATGTTTAAAAGCGTCCCAAGTGCAGGGGCTTCCATTCTGTCGATTTGGGGTTCTCCATCATTCCAGGGCATTACATGTGTTCAACAACCTGAAAGCTCTTCAAATTCTGCTCTTTGGGAATTTTTGTGGAGCCTTCATCATGTAGATGTAGGTATGATCAATAAGTTAATCTTTAGCCCCTCTACCCTTCCCAGATGATGGGAATAGAGCTGAAATTTCCAAGCTTCTAACTATGATTTGATCTTTTTGGTGACCAGTCCCCATCCTGAAACTATCCAGGAATCCACCAAGGGTCATTTCATTATAACAGAAGACCAGGAAGTGCCATGAGATTTAGGGACTTGTGTCAGGAATCAGGATCAAAGACCAAATGTTAGAACTAAAGATGCTCCTATTGCTCTTATCACTTAGGAGACTATAAGGGTTTTGGGAGCTTTGTATTAGGGAACAGGGCCAAAATAGTACTTTTCTTCTAATATTTCACAGGGGCTATCTATAAGCCAAAGAGAGAGAGACCTCAGAAAAAACCAAACCTACAGACATCTTGATCTTGGACTTTGAGCTTCCAGAACTATGAGAAAATAAACTTCTGTTCTTTAAGCCATCCAGACTGTGGTATTTAATTATGGGAACCCTAGAAAACGAATCCATTCTATATAGAGATATATAGATATCTTTGTCTCTCTTTCTCTCTCACACACACATACACACACAACAAAACATTTCAAAACATATTCAAAAGATACAAGGATGGGCACCTGGCTGGCTAAGTTGGAAAAGCATGCAAACTTAATCTTGGGGTCATGAGTTCAAGCCCCATGCTGGTCATAGAGATTACTCATAAAATAAATAAAGTAAAACTTAAAAAAAAATATATATAATATATATATACACATATACATATATAGAGAGAAAGAGCATGCAAAAATTAATAAGTATTCAAGAAAAAAATAGAAAAAAAGGACAAAAATATATATATTATATATATATACATATATACATATAGAGAGAGAAAGCATGCAAAAATTAATAAGTATTCAAGAAAAAAATGGAAAAAAGGACAAAGGACTTAAATGTACAATTCACAAAAAATAAAACAAATGCCAATAAACATCCAAGAAGATGTTCAGCCTCATCACCCCCTCCTTTTAGGCTGCACATTCTCTTTCCTGAGTCCTGTCTCTCTACCACGTCTCTGCATGCTGTTGTCCACTCTAGCTCTCCCCCATTATTATACCCACACTAAGAGCCTGGACAGTTCTGCACGCGAGTACATATTTAATAACCATTGGTAACAATTTAGTAGTGTTCTGAGGTACAGAAAAAAACTAGTTTTAAGAGAATTTAATTCAAGAGGTATCATAATGGTTCTAAAAAATTACAAAAGAGGAAGATTAACTAGCTCTAGTAAGTAAAAAAAACTGTTTATCACAAGTCATGAAAGAAATGCAAAACAAAAGACAAAGAGATTACTTTTTGCAGGTTTGCATATAATAACCAAAAGCTAGAAAGCCTTGATACTTGAAGTTCAGTAAAATGTATTTTTAGTTTATTAGCGGCATTATCAATTGGCAAATACAATTTGGTAATGAACTTCTTTTCTTTTTTAATGTTTATTTATTTATTTATTTATTTATTTATTTATTTATTTATTGAGAGAGAGAGTAGGGGAAGGTTAGAGAGGGAGGGAGAGAGAGAGAATTCCAAGCAGGCTCTGCCCTGTCAGCACAGAGCCCAACTTGGGGCTTGATTTCATGAACATGAGATCATGACCTGAGCTGAAATCAAGAGTCAGATGCTTAACTGACTGAACCACCCAGATGTCCCTCTTTTCTGAAACCCTAAAGAATAAGTCAAAATTTGTAAAAATATTGTTTTAAAGACAGTGTTTATAATCATGGTATTTATGATAATCAAAAATCAGAAATACTTCCAAATATCCAAATTGTCATAGAAACTATAGGATAGTCACTCAAGGGAATAATGCAGAGACACCAAAAAGGACAAATATAAAGACCAAATATCAATATAAAATTAATATCAATGCATATATTAAGATGTAAATTTATATGTACATACTGACTATAGCTATGCAAACACATGCAAATAAAAACTAGAAAGAATACAGAAAAGAATCTCAATTTTATTTATTTAAAAAAATTTTTTATGTTTATTTACTTCTGAGAAAGAGAGAGAGCATGAGTAGGGGAGGAGCAGAGAGAGGGAGACAGAATCTGAAGCAGGGTCCAAGCTGTCAGCACAGAGCCTTACGCAGGGCTGAAACTCACAAGATGTGAGATCAAAGCCTGAGCCAAAGTCGGATGCTCAACTGACTGAGCCACCCAGGCACCCCAAGAATCTCAACTTTCGTAGTCATCACAAAGATGGCTAGCTGCCCCCCACCCCCGGATGCATGTTTTCCCCTCTGCGATGGAGACTGTGGCTGGGAAGTAGCTACCAAGCCAGAGCCATTCCCCAGAAGCCCCCATGACTTTGCATCCAGGTGGAGCCACCCTACTGGAAAGCATGCGACACATCTTGTGACAACACAATTTGTCTACAGGGCAAATTCTGATCGGTACAAGAGGACCAGATCTATAAGTTAGTCAAAAGGTTGAAACTAAAGGTGTGTGATTAGCAGAAATAATTCTCCTTTTCATGTAAAAAATGATGTTAAAATATGGCAATATTATTTGTTACCAATTCAACTGCCAACGTTTGAGAAAGGTTACTCCCCAGGATTGAACAGAGTGCCAGGAAATAGGCCATTTCCTATCCTACTGGGTGAAAAGTAAGTTGATGCTACCTTTCTGTGGCACAGTTTGTCAACATGTATCAGGAGTCCAAAAACTTTAGAAATCCGTAAAGTCCTTGACCTAGAAATTCTTTGGGAAATTATCCTAATGAAATAAGAGATATGAGTAAAAATATATAGCTGAAGTATTGTCAATGTCAGAAATTTTTATAAGACTAGAAGAAGCCACATAAATAGTTACAGGGAAGTGGACAAATTCTACTTTGGCTACACAGTGAGTTACTATGCAGCTATTTTAAATTATATTCCAAAATAATATTTAACAGCATGGAATGATCATGATACATTATACAGTGTGATTCCATTCTTACTGTGTTTTTAAAAACACATCTATATCAAGCATGATTTTTCGTCTTCCATACAGGTGCAAGAACTATCACATTTCCTTATTCCTCTAAATGGAAGGAAATCTGGCTTAGAGTCCCATCCTGCCTGGCTGAGAGGAAGAACTGTGTCAGGGACTGTTGCCCACCCTCATGCACACACTGCTCATGCCTTCCTCTGGATCTTCCTATTTTCCGGGGGCTCATGTGGTACCAAGAAAAGGAAGAGGTGCTGTCTTTAGATCATGGTCAGTGCCTCTGTACTCACAACTCCTCAAAGCACCCCTTGCTATTGACAAAGTCTGCAGTTCTGGAGGTAGGAGAAAAGGGGACGCTTGTAGCCCTGGACTTGTCATTGAGTGGCTATGGGAGGCTTGTACTGCTGATCTCAAACCCGTGGTGGTCAGTGTTCTATCACCAGAGATAAGCCACCAGAGGTTTTGCCCTTCTAGGGGAACTGGGTGGGAGGGACACAGATCTCTGACTCTGTGCTATTCTCTCTTCTCTATCTCTTTTAGGGACTTCAGCTCTTTTCTGAGATCACTTTACCCTTTAAGCTCCATTGTATTTTCCTCCCCATATAGGACAATTCTGCCTTAATTCTACAATCAGCCCAATCTTCCAAACTAAGGCCTTTGTTGGTTATTTCTTCCATGACCCCTGCAATCCAAATAAATTGTTAAGTCTCCATCCCTCAAACCCAATCCACATTCACATGCACACTCACACTCGAACCCACATGCAAGCCCACACACAGATGAGCTTAAACCTTAGAATACAAAGGGAAGAGTGATTTTTATATTTTTCTTCTCAAAAGTATGTGTGTGTTGAGAGAAGAGGATAAAAATGGAAGGCAAGGAATGGGAGAAGTGGGGGAATTAACTACATTTTTATCCTCTTTCAACTCAGCACTGAGAACAAGTCATCAAACCTGCCACATATATGTGCATTAAAAAGTCTGAAAGATGTCAGGACAGCTGGGTGGCTCAGTTGGTTAAGCATGATTTCAGCTCAGGTCATGATCTCACAATCAGTGGGTTCAAGCCTTGAGTCCGGCTCTGTGCTCGCAGTGAGGAGCCTGCTTGGGATTCTCTCTCTCCCTCTTCCTTCCTGCCTCTGCCCTGCTTGCTTGTGAGCTCTCTCTCAAAATAAATAAATAAACTTTAAAAAAAAGCCTGAAAGATGTCAACTATATAGATAGATATAGATATAGATTTAGGTATAGATATAGATACAGAAATAGATATTTTAAGCCTGAAAGATCTTATGAGTGTTTTTCATTGGGTACTGGATTCTTATGTGTTTCTTTGTATTTATTATAATTTTCTATATTTTCTATAATTAACCTAGGTTATTTTATTATTTAAAAGAATGCAATTAATTTTTCCATACTAACAGATCAACTATATTTCCTTTGTTTCTAATTTTCTTAACACCATTCCTAATACACCAATGTATTTTTAAAACAAAGAATAACTAGAAAGCAAAGAGATTTACTTTATTGATGTACACAGGCCATGGTTGTAAAGGGGTTTTAAAAAATGAGACAGAAGTTGTATTATACATTCTAAAAATGTATTTTAAGTGGTAGCTTCACAGAAATCCATGTGTAACATTCTGAGGTGACTCAGTTAATGTTAACATTGATTTTAGGTGTACACATCTGGATTGATTGCTTTGCTCACTTGATTTAAATCTTTTTTTCTCCTTCTATAGATATTCGAAGCTTGATACCACTATGGAGGTATGCACCCACATTAAGACTAAATGTCTCTATCCTTAAAGAAATACATAAAACTGTTCCTCCAACTCAAAACACAATCTCATTAGAAGATGGGGCCCTGGATGGCCTAAAGTTCAACAAAAAATTGCTATCATCTGCCATTTTTCCTCTTTCAGAACCAGAGAGTCTCCTGCCAACTGTCAGCAGCCCAACCATCAAACTGGAGTAGAGATGATGATCATCCCACAAAAAAGCCAGCAGCTCCATAGAGGTGCCTGGAATAATGAGAATCCTACGCACTCTCCCACTTATTTTTTATTCTAGAGGCATTCTATTTCAATGCTCTCTCCTCTTTTTCATACTTTTATTTTTTCCATTTGGGCACCCTTCCAGACATTAAAATTCATATCTTTCTTTAAGAAATCTCCATCACAAGTCATCTTTACCCTTACCCCAAGCATAGATAAGTCTTACATATGTGATTCAAAGTATCCTGGAGGGAGAGGCAGTCGAGGGAAAACAAAGTGTAATAAACAGAAGAATTCAGCAACATTTTCCTCATGTTGGGCCCATCTGATTCAGGAATGTCTCATGTTCAATACCAAACCCAGGGATGATTTGATACAGATGTATTTAAGGGGTTCTTGTCTTTTTCCCTCTTTCTAAGTTGCCCTAGCCACCCTGAAATCATGGCCAGATTTTTTTTAGTACAAAAGCAACCCATACAGGCCCAAGGAATGAACTCATCTGCTAGTCATTGGCTCCAAGCTCAGGTACTGTTTCCTGCCTGGGTTCAGATATGTCCTTTGTTTTCAGAGCAAATCCTAATCACAGGGAGCTCAGAGAAAAAGAAAGTACATGTGAGATACTGAGAAAACATACCTGGCTCCAACAGTTCTTCCACACCTAGTACGTCCAAAAATGGCCTTTTGGTTTGCAGCTCTAGCCAAGATAATGATGATCAGAACATCCTTTCCCAAGTTCACATAGTCCTGAATCTCAGCTCATGGACTGTGAGGTCCCTGAGGGTTATGTCTTTAATTACTTCAATATTTATTAAGTAGCACTATAGCCCAAGCATTCTGCATTTTTGTCTTTGTAATACTAGTCTTAGTCATAATAAGTATACAATAAGTGTTTATTTGTTTCAATGGATGAATATTTCCTCAACTAGAATGTGAGCTCTAAGAAGTCAGGGACTTGAACTTGACATATACTGGGTACTGTAATTTTGTTGAAGTGATGGATTGATTAATTAATGAGTGACTAAAGTAATAAACTCATGCCAAAAAAAGTTGTAGCCTGACAGTAGTGGAAATAATATATATGTACAATGGAAATATTTTGGTTTTTGGAGTTAGATCTGAATACAAATTCCAGGCTTTTCTTTCTACTTTTGATTTCCCTTAAGTAAAAGAAAATAATGATCTTTATCTGATTGAATTATGAGGATATAATGAATTAACAAACATTAAGTGTTTGGCAAATTTTATGAATATAAAGTGCCTGGTTCTTTTTAATGAGTCAAAACAGCTAGTTCTCCACATCTATGTCCTGTTTCTGAAGCTCAGTTTATTATTTTTAAAGTGCAGGTAATGATGCTTATTTTATAAAGGTGGCAGGAGATTAATTTGCTGCAGAAAGTTCTTGGAACAATGCTCAACAAATATTCTCTCCCTTCTTCCATTTTCCCCAATTTCATTAGGAGGCTGAAGGGTGGGGTGGGAAGAAAGAAAGTAGATTAGTCCTTGTAAAGAATTTCAGTGCATGCATGAATTTCTTAGTCATGAATCCTTCAACAGCCTCCTGGAAAAGGAGAGTATAAGAGAAACTGGTTGTAACTGAAAATTTATGCTTCTCTTTTCCTCAAGGCTAGAATTCCTGGGTTTCTCAGGATGCTCAGAAGAAATCTACATTTCCCAGCCTCTCTTGCAGCTATCCATGACTGTATGACTGAGTTCTAACCAGTAGAATATGAATGTACTTCTAGGTCCTGCCTTTATGGGGAAAGAGTGTACTTTCTCCCCTTTCTCTTTCACACTCCCTGTATGAGATTCAAACACAGTGGTGAGCTATCTTGGACAGCATGGGCAAGAGCACTAACCTCTGGAAAGTTGAGATTAAGATAATAGTAGCCTAAGTCCCTGAACCCTGGAGAAATCATATTAGCCCTCAAATGATGAGAGAAAAATAAACATCTTGCTTGATTAAATCAAAGATATTTTCAGTCTTAGTTATTGCAGATGAAAGTAAATCGGCTCTAACATAGAAGTATCAGGAGACCTGTGAATATCCTAGTCTTGTTACTGACAAATCCTCACCTCAGGCACTTTTTCAGTCTCCCCTGAAGTGCTTTCCGGCTCCAGACAAGGCCCGTCTGCTTGGCTGGTGGTTTCTGCCCTTCTCCTTACTGGCTTGCTTATCCACAGATTTAAAGTCCCCAGAAGCAAAATGGACAACCAGTCAGAACCTAACCTAGTCATGAAAGCATCTTCCAAGGTCAGCCTTGTTTATGAAGCCGTCCTCATCCTCAGTGAATGGCTGCACTCCTGGATCTGTCCCTTGTCTGAGCTCCAGAGCAGCCGACTATACCACTATGACTGGGTCTCAACCCTGCACTGTTTTCTAGGCCATGCATTTCCATTTAATTCGGTTGAAAGCCTTTCCTCCTTATCTTAACAGCAATCTGGTTGACAGCTAGAACCAAGTTTTTGACATTTTAATCAAATTTTTGTATCTTTATCTGATTTTGGAAGTAATCTTTAACCATGAAGCATTATGCTCTGAACTTTCAAAACATTGTGGACTTTAGCAATTTGTTTATATATAGCCTTAAATTGTGATGTGCTCAAAGGCAAAAAATGTATTATAATCACCTCTGCACCTGATTCATGCATGTACCTCAGTAGTACTATTAATGGATGAATAAATGAATTTTGGTAGCATGCTAACATTTAGAATGATGTCTTGTATTTAATGCCTCCATGGCCCTAGGCTAATGAGTTAATGTGGATATTGCTAAGGTAGAAAGCTTTTTGATCTTTGGGTTTGGTATTTACATGAGTTAAAACATTTTCAATTGCAAGCCGTAGGGGCTTGATAAACTGTCTTATGCAAAAAAGAAATTTTGGTCTCATATAACAGGGAAGTCAAGTGAGCGACTTCAGAGAGTGCTAGACCCAGAGGATCAAAATATATCATCAGGGCTCTGTCCCTCTCTTTGTCTTAGATGCACTTCTCCATGGAATCTCTTCATGATGGTTTCCAGTAGCCCAAGATCTAGCCTAGTTACCCCAGCAGCCAAACAAAAATTATGTTCCCTAATATCCATGTCAAAATGAGATGAGAGAGTGTTTCGACTGATTGGTCCAAACTGGTAACACATGTCCATTCTTGAGTCACTATGGCCATCACCATCCTGGAACTAATATTTCTTCCCAGACTCAGTCTGTCCAAAGTTTTCTCTGGGATCCACACCATTCTGGATTTATTCTTAACATCTTCCTGCTGCTGTCATTATCCTGCAGTCACCTTAAAACATTTTTTCAGTATCTCTCCCTTGGCTACCCGCTCTATGCTGTCAAAGTATAGTTTGTATTTTACCAAACAGAAAGGGAGTAGGCGTCCCAAGACTTGGGAATCTGCTTTACCTCCTAACTACCTCAAACCTGGGGTTTGGGGTAATTGGAACAAGTCCCTGGTGATGCCACACAAGGGGGATCTACTTCTGGGCATTCCTTTCTTGCAGGAAAGAAATCCAGTTTGACCTTATTGACTGGCCCCATTAGCCTGTCAAGAAAGTACTTGGTAATCCAATGAAGCAGTTTGCTTTTTTATTGAGATAAGAGTTATTCTCCAAACTCCTCAGAAGATACTGAATTGTTCTAGTCACTGTGAAAAAAAGCAGCATCTTTGAATAACACAAGAAGCTCAAGGTCTCTGTGTTCTTTGTTTGCCAAATTTTGTAGCACTTGTTGAACACAGTTGGATCCCAGCAAAAGAAAAGCCTTTCAAGGTTCTGCATTGAGTGGTTCAAACATGAATTCTGGATATAACTCTGCCCCATAGTCACCCTACCTTTTTCCATGCCTTTGCTTCCTCCTTTCAAATCACACCCATGACTTCTTTGAAATCTCAACCTAAGCCAGACTTTATGCAAGACTTAGTGGAGTGCTTTAGCTTGCCTGAATATTCCCTAAAGTCAGTACCTGCCCTTGGTTTCTCTAGCACCTTCCAGGGTGTCTATAACACTACTGTGATCTTCTTTCATTACTAACATGGAGTAAAAATTCAGTTTGTAAACCACTTCCCCAAGCATTTTATATGAGTGTTACAGCAACTCTGAGAGACAAACGTTACCATTGTGCCCTGATTAATGAGGAAACTGAGGCTCAAAAGGAAAATATAATAACTTGAAGTCACATGGCTAGTTAGTGGCAGAGGTAGCTCCTAAACTCAGCCCCTCTCATTACAAATCCCTTGCTTTTCTTCCTATAATGCACTGCCTTATATTCTATTTGATGATCTTGACTCCCCAGTAAGTCAGCAATCTTCTTGAAGGTAGGATGCAGGTCCTTTTGCTTTAGGGTTCTATCTGCAAAAACCCTAGTGCAGTACTATGGATTGGTATTCCAAAATAACTTGGTTGAGGAAATGGGCACTAGGCTGCTGTGAACTGGGTCATTTTGGGAATTCGGCTTTGTTAGGCAGGGTGGTACATACACAGGCTATTTGCTCACTAGCATCTGAAGGATGTACAAAGTGAAATATTCATCTAATAGTGTTTAGAATTAATTATTCATGTATCCATTTGTTCAACTGATTCTTGGTTTCTGTCTTCTATATACCAGGCAGGGTGATAGGTGTTAGCTATATATTGGTAAATAAAACAACTCTGGCCCTGAGGAGCTTATACCTCTGGGAGAGTCTTAGAATCAAACAGGTACAATCTAATGATGAACTCTTCATTATTCTTACCTTTATTAGTTTTCTATTGATGCATAACAAATAACTACAAACTTAGAAGTTAAAAACAATACCAACTTATTAACTCACAGTTCTATTTCAGAAAACTGGGTAAACTCAACTGAATTCTCTTTTGAAGGCCTTGCAAGGCCCAAATCAAGATGCGAGCTTGGCTGAACTATTATCTGAAGGCTCTGAAGAAAAATCTACTTTGAAGCTCATTTCTAGTTGTAGGTAGAAACTAGTTCCTTGTGGTTTTAGGATTAAGGTCCCTGTTTTCTTGCTGGCTTTCAGCTGGGGTTTGCTCTCAGCTGCTAAAGGCCACCCTCCAGTCTTTCCCATGTGACTACATCCATCGTTAACTTTTGCTACCAGCTGGAGAAAGCCTTCTGCTCCTAAAGGGTTCAGGCCTATCAGGCCTCTCTTTTTTTATAGTTAACTGTGCCATATAACATAATTGATATGTCATCATATTCATAGATTCTACCCACACTCAAAAAGGAGAAGCTTATACAAGTGATGAGTGAGCAAAGGCAGGCTGACACTTCACAATCACCCCTCTCCACCTGCCACTGGCTGACTCCTGGGTGGGATATGTGTGACAGTCCTCAGGCATTCCTGGCCGCCTTAAAGCTAAGGGAAGGGAAAGACAAATAGTTAACTGATAGAGACCATAGTCATGGGGGATACGAGCCTCCACCTGTTTACAAATAGACATTTGTGATGAATTATAAGAAAAAAGCAATCTTATCAATAATCTAACCTCCAGAAACCCATAGACTCAGTTTCATAGAGACCTAACATTATCCTTCCCTCCATAGTGAGGTGAGGAAGAAAACGTAGATAAAACTAAATTTCTTTATAACTTGCAGCCACTGATAAATGCTTGAGATAGGTAGAGTAAAACATTCTTCCAAGAAACTGCCAACTGTCTGTCTTAATGTTAATGCCTTACTAGAGGGAAAAATAACTTTAGCTCAACAAAGGCAAGGCCTCCAGTTTCTTATGAATCCTCTTTAGCATATGCAAGTCCATTTGGAAACCTCCCTTTTCCTTTTCCCCACCCTCAACTCCATAGTTCATAATCAGTCACTCCTCACAACCCTAGTGCAGCTCTTTCTGCCCACAGGTTCTGCCCCATGTTTTAATAAAACCTCTTTTTTGCACCAAAGACATCTCAAGGATTCTTTCTTGGTTGTCGGCTCCAAACCCCAACACTTCAACCCTCCTCACAAGGGTATTAATCATTGGATATCATCTTAGAATCTGCCTAGCACACGACCCTGCTCAAATTTGGGAATTTATAACTTCATATGAATTTTGTTACCGTCTAACATGTGTTCTTACCCTGTCCTGTCTCATCCATGTTTAATCATTTGATGCACCTCTGCACCTTTGCATAAGCCAGTGTCTCTGCTAGGAATACTACCCTTGCTTTCAATTCCTTCAACAAAATCCTCCTCAAACTTCAAGACTTGAATACTCTCTAAGGGGGTCTTCTCAGCCCCTCACACCTCTCAACCAATGTTAAATACCCTCTACCCTGTGTGTTTCATGGGACTTTGCCCAACTAATCACTACAGAACCTACCATACTAGTATAGTCTTAGTCACTAAACTGTGAGATCTCTGACAGCAAAAGATCCATTCATCTTTGCTTTTCTAGAGCCTCTCACGGATCTTGATACATAAGTACTTGGTGAATGTTTGTTAAATTGAAGTAGACCTTCTATCCTCTGTTGTGGGGATTTATTATCTGAAGAACAACACAGATGTGAAACCTAGTTTATTTATTTAGGATGGGGTAGAATATCTGTGATTTTTACCTGCCCAGCACACATTCATTAGCATTCTGCTTACTATACCCTGACTTGCCATTAGGGAACTACCATATACTCACTCCCATTCATTTGGTTCATAACCTATAACCCCTTTCAAGGACAGATTCACATGTGACTCAGGCTTTCCAGGAAGAGAAACCAGGATTGATTCCAAGATGGACACAGTGCAATTCAGCTGATGAGAGTCCTTTAGCACTTACACACTGAAACCTATGGGAAAGGGGCTCCCTTTTATGTTGAGGTTGTACAGCTAGTAAAGGCTTAGATGGCTCTCTGCCATCTTTTGGGGAAATTTTCCTACATAATGAACAAGAGAGAAAAACATAAAGCAAAGAGATGACAATAGAGAAATACTGAAATACTGAGTACTGAAGACATCATAAGCCTCTGGATTGAACCATGCCCAAGGCATGTCATCCTCTGAATTTATGAATAAACAAAATCCTCCTTGACTTAAATTTCTGCTAACATAAGCACTTTCTCACTTATTAATTTGAGTTGGGTCTTTGTCCCTTGCTACAATAAAAAAAAAAAAAAAGGTGAGTGAGAGCTGCTGAAAACATAGGGTAGTAATCTAGGGTAGGGGGAAAAATATTTAAAGAACAACCCCCACCCAAGGCCTGAGATCTCTTAGCTCTTTATCAGTCTTACTGAAACCCATACAAAAGGGACCATCAGACAATGCAAGAGGAAGTACCCCTCTGCCTCCAGCATCAACAAACTAATTTGCTGGGTCCCTTGTACTCTCTTTTGGAATCCAGGTGACAAGGATCTTTGGGATGATATTGTGTTGACTGATGGGAGACAGAGTAATTACCGTTCTAACCTTCAGAAGCACTAATGTAAGTCTAGTGGCCAAGATTTTCTGAGGGACACCAGGTGTACAATTTGCAAGCAAATGACAATCGACATGACTATTGATTGCCCTGACTAGCTAATTATGAGCATGTAATTTCCTGGCCCTAGTGCACATAGAGGAATCTCTCACAGGATCTCATTTGTTTGCCTCAGGTCATCCTCAGAGAGGAATCTCTATCAGCCTTCCCCAGGTCCTTCTCCAGTGCTAGCCTCTCAAGAGCTATGCCACCTGATTTCAAAGGTGCTTTCAGCTTGTTGTAAAATCAGCTTCTTCCAGAGTCTTTCCCCACCACCACCATTACCTCAGGGTGCTGGAACTCTGCTAGGAGCTGCTGACAGATCATTAAAGATCCCAGCTGTTCCTGATCCATAACAAACCCTTTCAATTGGGTCTCCTTCAAGGAACAGCTGCAAGAGCTCCAGAAAGGAAGGGAGGAGGCACATTTAACATGATAACAAATCAGTGGGGAGTGACCACTTTACCCAGAAAAGCTGTGATGCAGATGTATCCACCCCACAACACTCCCCACTCCCCAGGAGAGAGGCAAATGTGTGCTGTCTCTGTGTGAAAACTCTCCCATAACCAATGGAATGTGATCAAGAATCCCCACCCTTGCTCCCAAGAGAGAAGTTTGAAAAACATCTTGCTTTCCTCATAATGGTTCACAAAAAGATCTCTCAATGCTTACAAAAAGTTTATTCTCTTGTACACCCATACAAGTACTATGTACTAATTTATATCAAATTAGCAATGTTGAAGAAGTGCTGGTGGCTGACATCTGATGGCACACAGAGCACTGGGCAAAGTGCTCTATATATGTTTTCTCATGGATACTCACAGCAAGTATTGATGGATGAGGAAACCAAGACACAGAGAGATTGAATAACTTACCCAAGTTTGCACAACTCAGAAGTAGTAGAGACAAGATTTACACTCAAGTCTGTCTGACACCAGAGCTTATGCTCTGAACTCCTACCTCATTCTGCTGTGTCTATGTCAGCCTATCTGAACCCCTGCAGTTCCCTGTTGGACCAGAGCCTGGCAGTTAGTGGGTACTCAGTAAAGTTTGGTTGAATGATTATATTTTAAATGAAGACGGATTTACACCACTATGCTTTTATAGATATTGTTCTCCTTTCTTGAAACACTCTTCACTCACAACTACTTTGTCTACCTGGGAAACATCAAATGGTTATTCAAAATTTATCTTAGTTATTATATACAGTATGAAAAGCCCCTTTCCCACATCTCCTGGATAGTCTTAATCTTTTTCACAACCATTTCCTTCACCCTTTCACATATCTTTATTATGGCACAATTCTTTATGTATCAGAGATTTTAATTATCTCCCTAACCATTATAGCTAAGCAAAATTGCCTTGAACTTCCCATTCCATGACTACAGGAAGTACTCCCTCAATATTTCTGCTAATTCCCAAAAATTTTGCATCTCCTACCTTGTTCTCTCAAGCTTCATCTTTCTCTTTTATTGCATATGTCTGTCATATCACTTTGAGATGAAACTCAACATCTTTGATTTCTATAATCAATACCAGGTATTCATGCATTTCATAATTTTGGAGATTGGGCATTAAAAGGAGTCAGGAAGTATGGTACTTTGCCTTTTCCTGTCTTCTTTGTCCAGCCCTTACCTTTTCTCCTCTTTCTTATAAGCAAAATAGTTCTTCAAATTCTTCATATGCAGAGCAATTTCCCCCAGAATCCTGATACCAATTACCATTAAGGCCTTGGAATGAAGGAACCACAAAGAAGTAGGCATAGAGTATTGAAAATGGAGAGTCACAACATACTCCAATCCCTCATGTATTCAACAATTATTTATTGCGCACTCCTTATATGTGAGGAAATTGGAATAAAGAGATGAAGAAAAACAAATAAGAGCTCTATTCTTATGAAACTTACATCCTAGCAGAGGGGAAACAAAACAAATTAGTAAATGAAATGATTTCATGTTGTGGTGATAAGATATTTACTTGGCGGGATGGGCAGTAATGAATTAGGATAGTGTAGTCAGGCATGGACTGTCTATAGAGGTGATCTTTGAACTGAGAGTTGAAGATACAATAGAAGCAGCCTTGTGATGATCTTGAGACAAATGTTGTAAACTGAAAGAATTATAAAGACCAAAACTCTGAGTTAGTGACAAGTTTTGTGGGTCCTGAAAAAAAGATAAGTGAGAGCATGGCCGTAAGAGACAACAACAGAGACAGGTTAGTAGTAGACCATGTAAAAGGCTAAGATTTTTTTCATAAGTTTAATGGAAATCTAACAGATTTTTAAGATGCCAGTGACCTAATTAAATTACCAAACCATTTGTCTGAACAAGGCAAAACTTCTTCATATCTACTTACACATAAAGTTTGCCTCCTAGACTTATCAGTTCCTTGAAGCCAGAAACCGTGTCCATGTTATGTTCATTATTTTATACTAAGGAACTAGCCCAGTACCAGTATCTATAGTCAGTTTTACAGATGAATAAACAATGATTGAATAAACAAATTATTCCACAAAAAATCCCATACATAGCAAGCATTTTGATATTTCTGTAGTATTTATAAAATATCCGGCAATGAGGAATTTCAAGGAGAAATCATATTGTTCGAGTAGGCAGTTAATTAGATTTTAACAGGATGCCTGGAGGAAGCCAATAAAGGGGGAGTCAGGGTCAACTATCAGCAAAGTTAGAGATCTGCCCACCTATCCTGGAAGCACTCCAAAAACAAAGCCACAACAAGCTGGATCAAACCAAACAGACCCGAGACAAAGAAGGCCAGAAACCTTGACCAAGTAAAGGAGAAAAGTTATAAGATCCAGCTCCCAAGAAATCCTTTCCCCAAATCATAAATCTTACACCCCTAGTTAAGAACTGTAAATAAAAGATAGAAACCCAAAGCCTCGGGCATGCAAATCTTTCCTGAGCTTGCTTGATGTCACATCTCAAGAGTGTGTTCTCACTTTAATAAACTTTCCCACTTCTACTTTTCAACCACTGTGTCTGGTTTCTCCTTGAATTCTTTCCTGGAAGGAGACCAAGAGTGACATCCAGGGGACAGGCTGGGTAGAGGCCTCAAGTCCAGGGGTCTCCCTAGTCCACTTGGCAACAATATCAGAGACTTCTTGGCCTTTTACCCTCACATTAGCTCCTACTCTACTCCCCTTCCCCCATTCTTCTTTGTGTCCCCCTTCATCAAGTATTAAGCAGGGTTGTTTACCAGCAGCAAACTAATTCTGGCCCTATCCTGACCCCAATCTTTTACCACAAGAGTTCTGGTAACAACTATTAATATAAAAATAAGTAATAACTGCTTAAAGCAATAACAATATTAATATCTCATAGCACCCATAACATATATTTACAAAATACATACTTGATTAATACAAAAGAAGACAAGAAAAAGAAATAAAGAACAAAAACATAAATATAATAAGTAGTAAGTAAGCATAAAATTGTATCAGAATTACATGAAATGTAAATGGGTTTTAAAGATCAAATTAAAAGGCATATATTGTCAAACTGATTAAATAAAAATCTATGTGTTGTATGTAAAAAACAAAAACAAAACTTATATAAAATTCCACAAAAAACGTAAAAGTAAATGAATAAAAAAGCTATGCAATGCAAACCTGATCAAAAGAAGCTGATGCTACATTGATATCAGAAAAAGTAGATTTTGAGGCAAACAAGAGCATTTCATAATAATAAAAGGGACAACTCAATAGAACAATATAACATTCTGAATTTTTATGCAATTAACACAGTTCCCAAATATATAAAGTAATGTTGACAGAACTAAAAGGTGAAATAAACAAACCTGAAACCATATGCAAAGTCAAAGAAGTCATGAGAAAAATTAGAAATATTTTAAACCGAATGGCATTGAGAATACTACATGTTAAAATGTGTGATATAAAGCTAAAACAGTGCATATATTAGAAAAAGAAAAAGAGGTTTAAAACCTCCTTGGGATAAAAGCTCTAAGTTTTTATTTTAAGAAGCCTAAAAAGTGAAGAAAAATTAAACCCAGGATATGTAGAAAAAGTGAATAATAACAAAAAAGCAGACATCAATTAAATAGAAAACAGGCAATTGAGAAAAACCAACAAAGGCAAAGAAAATGTTTTCTTAAAGTTTAACAAAATTTATAAATTCCGAACAATACTGATCCATAAAAAAAGAGAGAAGACACAATATAAGGAAAAAGAGAGAGCCACCACTACAGTTCCTACAGAAATTATAAAAATAATATAATACATAAGTCCTACAAAATACTCATAGTTCAAATATGTAAAGAATTTCCATAAACAATTAGAAAAAGAAACAGTCCAACTTAAAAAATTGTTTAATGTTTATTTATCTATTTTTGAAAGAGAGAGGGAACAGGGGAGGGGCAGAGAGATGAGAGAGAGAATCCCAAGAAGACTCCATACACTGCGCAGAGCCTGATGTGGGGCTCAGTCTCACATCTGTGAGATCATGACCTGAGCCAAAATCAAAAGTCAGACACTTAACTGACTGAACCACACAGGTGCCCCTACGGCTTTTTAAAAGGCAGTTCACATAAAAGAATATTCAAATGTCAACAAACAAATAAATGTATTAGTCATTAAGGAAATGAAAATTAAAGCCACAGTAAGATATCACACCTGCATAAAGATGACTAAAATTAAAGAACTAACAAGCAAAACCAAGCTTTAGAATTCTCAAATACTGCTAGAGAAAATATTGATGCACTTTGGATAACTGCTTACCAGTATCAACTAAAGCAAACATATGTGTCCCTATCAACCAGCAATCTAATTCTATCTACATAGCATTCCAAAATGAGCGTTATGGACAACAAATGCCTGTACAAGAGTGTTCACTGTACTAGACCATAAAATCCCCAAACTAGAAATAACAAAAATACCCAAGAGCAGGATGGATGAATCTATGCCCATACTCAATAGCATAAATCTTACAGACAGTATTAGGCCAAAGAATCTGGACACAAGCAGATTCATACAAGTCCATTTTTATGAAATTCAAAGCCACAAATTCATCTATAGTGTCAGAGGTATCTTTTCAGATGGTGCGTCTTAGTTAATAAGAGGCACCAATAAATAGCCTTCTGAGGTGCTGGAAATGTTCTATACTTTGAACTGAATGATAGTTCCATCAGTGTGTATATATGTAAAAATTTATTGAGCATTATACCTAAGATTTGTGTACTTCACTATATATGAATTGTACCTCAGTTAGAAAGTAGAAAACAAATGTTCTTCATTCTTTAAGCAAAGAAAAATAAATTAGTTATTAAAAACAATAGTCATACAATAGTAATAATAGACCTTTTTCTTCCTCACATCAGCAGCTTATTCATAATTATACTCTTACTTCTTGGCACCTTGTAGGTGTTTAATATGTAATTGTTGAATTATACAGAACTACAGTAATGAGAGGGCATAGGTTTATCATGTTTCCCCTTTTAGAGTGCTTTCTGTAACCCATCCGATGATGCAGTCCAGATGGTAAATCTCTAGGAATCCATTGTTTCCGCTGTGATGGGCCAATAAATCATGCCAGCTACCACATGGAGATAGTCAAGGTTTTGAAAGCATGAATCGCAAATAAGCCCAGGAACTGAAGATACCTAGGAATGCTGAGATGTAAAAGAATGTCCAGTGATGTCAAAATGCCTCAGTGAAAGCTTGAAGGGCGCAAAATATAAATGAAATTCAACACAGTCAGGCAAGAGTATGGACAAAAGTGAGGTGACTCTGAAGATAACATCAAGGCCTAAAATATGACCCAAGACATCTATCAATGCTGACCAGTCAGTTCTTAAAGAGTAATTCCAATCAAGGTGACTAGAGACTAGTATTAGGAAGTGCAAGTTATATGAGCATATCTCAAACTGCATACACACAGCATCAGGGTGAGCCAACTAGAAAAAAAAGTTGATTCTTGGTAAGGTTGTCAGAGCTTTTATCTCATCAACTGCATTGAATCTTGTTGAAAGAAAGGATGTGCAAGCACAATGGGGCTGATGGGTATGCCATCTATAAAAGCCTATTCTAAAGGGAACAAATGTATCAACATTCACCTGGCCCATCTTGACTTTGGATCAGAAGCAGAAGTATCATGGTTAGTAGAACAGAGTCAATTATTGAGGGACAAGGAGAGTTCATGGTCTGGATGAAATTGCTTTTAGGTCCAAACACTCATTTCCTCTGATTCCTTTGCTCATAAACATTTTGAAAAATGTAAAGAGGCTTTACTTAATTTCCCATGTGGAATCACACACCAGGAGAGAATGGGACTCTGAGAAAGGTCTGATTGCTGGCAATGGTTATTAGCTAACATTTGTTAATCAATTTGATCAGCTAAATCAGAATAGGCTAAAAATGCTATCTCAAAAACCTGAATTTCAGTGAATTAACCCAATAAAAGTTTAAAAATTTCCACCTCACTTATTGTCAGGTGTGGGTATTGGGTAAGAAAAAGCAGGGAGGCATTAATTCAGGCATTCAGTCAGAAATCCAGGCCACTCATATCATTGGCACCATTGTCCTCCAAGTTTTCAGAAACTTATGAATTCAATTGGTCAGTGAAGAAAGAGAGCAAAGATTGCACACAGTAGGTATGTTGAACCAGTCTGCAATTGATGCACATCACATTTGTCCACATTCCAATGGCCAGAACTCAGGCAATAGTCACATCTAACTGCAAGAGAAGCTGACAAATATCTTTCTGACATTTCTGAGATTCTGAGTGCTCAGAAAGGAGAACCTAGATTTTGACAGATCCAAAAATTTCCTCCATGTCTACTAATTTCTTTACATGAATTACAGTATGTAATATTCATCCCATTTCTTAAAAGGTATTACTCATATTATCCTAATCTTCCAGGTGAGGAAACTGAAGCATACTAAGATAAATAGCTTGCCCTAGAACACAAAGCTATGTCTAAACAAAAGCAAGGTAAGAACACATCTCTGGAAGGGGTGCCTGGGTGGTTCAGTTGGTTAAGGGTCTGACTTCAGCTCAGGACAGCTCATAATCTCATAGTTTTTGAGTTCAAGCCCCACATTGGGGCTTGATTTGTGTCTCACTCTCTCTCTGCCCTACCCTCCTCACACTCTGTCTCTTACTTTCTCTCATAAATAAACAAACATTTTTTTAAAAGTTTAAAAAAAAAGAACACATCTCTGGAGTCCATATTTTTAACCAATACAATACATAGCAGTTATATTTATTGTGACAAATTAGTAAATTGGCCTTCAGATTTTCAAGTTTTAGTGCATTTATAAATCTATGAGTCTGAACATGTAAATGGAGAACTTGTTTCTAGAACACAGTGACCCAGCAAGTTTCTTTCTCTTGTGAAGCCGTGATGGATAGTCAACCAAATCTTCTAGAGGATAGTACATTCCGATGGGCCAAACTACCACAAATAAGAATAGGAGGTAACAGTAAATAATCACTTATCACCAAACCAGGTGTAACTCTGAATGTCTTACATGAATTGAACGTAAGTGGCTACAAAAACCCTATGAAATAGATACTATTATGAAGCTGCTGCAACATGGAGAGGTCAAGAAACTTGCCAAGATCACTCAGCCAGGAAGAGTCAGGCATAGGATTTGATCCAAGGCAGTTTTAGTTCTAGAATATATTAAAGAAACACCCAATAAAGATGGTACCAACACTATTATTGGTATACTGTTTTCCTCCACAGTGGCTCCCATAATTACCCACATAGAATCAAAACTTGACACCACTCAGCTAATATCAGCTCCTCTTCCCAGGAATAGAGGGTATTTCTTTAAACGGTTACATAGGAAATACTTATGACACTTAAACTATTTTAATTGTGTTAAATTGAAGTTCGAGGTGTGGTACCTGTTTCCCTTTAGTCTATGGTCATAAAATAAAAAGTAGCTAAAGTACTTTATGTAAATCATCTCATTTAAAACTAATAAAACTCTACCATGGATGTAAATTTACCTCCACTTTTATAGGTCGTAATTCTAAGTTTCAACATAAGAAAACAAAGTCCAGTGATAATTGACTTAGATATGAGTCTAGCCCTCCTGGTAACACTTTCATAATGAGCTCTAAACATCTGTCTAGATGACAAGAAGTATCCTATTCTGGCATTCCAAGAATATAGTCTGTTAAAAATTCAGAAATTTGCTTTCACAATTCTGTCTTTTTTACTTCCAGGGAAGTCATTTCCGTGAAGCACTGGTGTGAACAACAGTCACAAGTGGGAAGAGCAATGGGACAAGGGGAAGGAAGGAAACAGTTCCGTAATTTTAGAAAGAGTGTGAATAAAAAAAGAAGACTTCTAGGTTCTATTTCTGACTCTGCCTCTGTTTTCAACCAGCCAGCCATCTCCCTACCTCTCTCTCCATTAATTAGAAAAAGTTGAGAAGAATATAGACTGGGTATAAAGCACCTTGTCATTTTTGGATGAAGGATCCTGTTTTATGGCCAACACAAACCCCGAACTAATCATGTTGTGAAATCCATGTTGTGTTATAATATATCACTTTCAAGTTTTACAGGAATACTTTCACTCTGAATTCATGAGGTCAGAGAAGGCAAAATCGCATTTTTAGGTGGGAACACCAAAGGTGAGTATAGCACACTGAAAACAGAATGGTTATGAGCAAACTTATGATGTCAATGAAATTTGTGACCCATCCTAACCTTTTTCTTCTTGCAGTCTTTATTCTTCATCATACATACCATTCCCTTAAGTCATTTTTTAATATTACATCTTCAGTATTAATAACTGGAGGTTACTTGCCTATTAGAAGGAATTCCAAGGAAGAATGAGGCTACATGTCCAGCAATGTGGCCCGTTAATGACCTCCTTTTTAATATTCACAACAATGATCCTCTTGTTTGGAGAGGATGGTGAAGGAGGAGCAGAGATGAAGAATGCTGATGTCCTTCTCAATATTGTGATAGACTTTTCATCTGTGTAGTACACTTGAACTTAAACGATTAATGTTTTCCCTCTAGTAACACTAGGATTGACCATCCTAAATTGCATTGATTGTGGTGTTTTTCAACCTTAGCATTGGAGTTTCAAGAGACAAATTAAGAGTTTCCATGAAAGAAAGTATGTTCATAGTGACATGCTAAGTGTGGACCTTAGTCCACGTAGTCTTGGTCCTGGGATGGAGTTTTGACTATAGGTCATTTATTTGCCATAGAGTTCCAAGACTCTTGGGTCTCCACTGAGTTCTAACTTTCTCCAACTTAAACAAGTTGGCCAGGGTCATGTCAATACTGATATCCATACCAAACGTTAATTGCTTGTGATCCATAAGCAAGCCTTTATAATGTCTAAGTAGTGTCCTTTAGAAGTAGAGAGATACCTCTTTTTCACAGTCACCATCATATTGTTATCCACTATATCCCCCAAATAGGACCACTTTCTTCTCAAGTCTCACTGGTAGAAATGAGGCCTCCAACTTCTACTAATAAGTAGCTCTTGCACACTCACCACCGGCACTATCAGAGGGCACCAATGTCAATCCATGAGTCTGGGTTCAGACACTCAGATATTTTCATCATGTTCCCCAATCCTCTTTCTTTTCATTAACCAAGCATCAATCTCTTTTTAAAAGAAGCCCTCCTGGGGCACCTAGGTGTCTCAGTTGGTTAAGTGTCCAACTCTTGATTTCTGGTCAGGTCATGATTTCACAGCTTGTGGGACTGAGCCTTGTGTCCATTGGCTTCTGCTTAAGATTCTGTCTCTCCTTCTCTCTGCCTCTTCTGTTCTCTCTCTCTCCCTCTCTCAAATAAATAAAATAAACTTTAAAAATAAAAGAAGCCCTTCTAATATCATATAAATCACCTCAGATAAATAGATATCAAAAAACTATTGTCTCCACCACTTCATAAATATTCCAAAATATCCTGAATTTCTTTTAGGCTCACCTGAGACCTTCATCTCTCACCCTATACAAAAAAGTATGGAATCTACATAGCACAGTGTCACAAAGTCCCCGCCCCTCACCAATCCTGTTTTATTTAATTTCTAAGTACTTAAAAATAGCTAATTGTCTAACAGATAAATTTAAAAAATCTAATAAAATATAAAATTAAAACAGTCTTCAAAAAAGTTCCTAAGACTGAAAACACTTCTTTGAATAACTTATATTTTGTCTCTCTCTCTCTTTGCTCTGCATGGAACAATTCTCTGCTTTCCAAATATATATAACAACTAAGCTTTCCCTATTAGAAATTTTACTAGTATAATGTTTGGTCTCAAATCTCTGAATATCTCCTGTTGCCCTTAAGAAGTGTTATGCTGAGGGGTACTTGGTGGCTCAGTTAATTGAGCATCCGACTTGATTTTTGGCTCAGGTCATGAGCCACGTTGAGCCCTGCCTCTCTCTCTCTCTCTCTCAATCTCTCTCAATTCTTCTGCCCCCTCCCACACTCACACTCTTTCTCTCTCTCTCAAATAAAAAAAATTGTTCAAGAAGTGTTATACAGAAAATGTGTACAGTTTCGCTCCTGCTTTGACACTGGTTGATGGTGTCTTGAGGACTGATGCATCTCACTGATTTCACAGCCAAGATAAAAACATAGTTTTTAGTTTAAAACATGAGTAGCTGTGACATACATTCCTATGTTTTGGTAAATTCCTCATTAGAGAGAGAGAGAGAGAGACCTCAGTAGAGCTTAAGCCCTTTGTAGCATTGAAATTCTTGGACTAAATTAGCTGTGTAGCATCAAGTTCATGCTGGTCCTATGATCTCATTATTTTTGGGTCCTTATTAAAAGCGAGGTACTAGTTATTCTAATTTCAAAGTGTCTCCCGCACTTTCACACACAAAACCTTGGTTAAAAAATAAAAAAGCATTTAGTCACTTGGTTCATTATTTGTAAATAATGCAACAATCCCCAGAGATTTTTTTTTTTTTTTTGGTAAGCTTAGAATGGTCTTGCAAATCTATGTGGGTGGTGCATGTCTAGAATCTTGATTGCCTGGTGTCTCTCTCTGGATTATTTACAGAGAAAAAGGCATGGAAATATATACTCATGGATTATTTGGAGAATTACAGAATTGTAATGATCAGGGACTAATTGCATTGATTCAGAACAGTTTGGGAGCAACACAAGTAATGGCAAAGACAGGGAGCCTCCTAAACGATGGAATAACACAACACAATCCCATCATCTTCAGATCCTGACCATATTTTTTTTACATGGCTATTCATTTAACAAATATTATGGAGTATAAAATGTGCCAAAAGCTGCATAGGCCTAGGAGTTACAACACTGAAAATATGTGGTCTTCTTCCAAAAGCTCAAACTGTTGGGAGACATTGATTTATAAGGAAATAATAACTATCTAATAATATGAGGGATATAAAGAATAGATACCTGGTGCAATGGGAAATCAACAAACTAAGAGATTGAAGGAGATAATTCTTAGGATTCTCAACACAGGTGCTAATAGCATTCAATCTCCTGGCCACAAGGTGAGAAAACTTATTTTTTGTCCTCACTATAAGAACTTTGGTTCCCCAATGATAATGGGGGTCATATGAGAACAAGCACTTAGCTCCCCTATTCCACAAGCTACCGGTCTACTTTCTCCTTAGGATAGAGTAGTTAGGCTAATTAGCTGTTATTCATGAAGCCCCTCAAAGTTGCCTCTTGCTCACTGGGACATTTGGGCCTTCAGGCAGAAAGGATCTTTCTTTTCTGCTTCTTGTGTCACTATGGGAAGGGCTTCCCTAGCATACGGGATCTCTCTCTTCCTCTATCCTCATCTCTTTATGTGTTTATCTCCATCTCTACCTCCACCCCCTCCACCTCCATCTCCTCCTCCATCTCCTTCTTCATCTCCA
The DNA here is from genome assembly GCF_006229205.1 of Suricata suricatta. NCBI lineage: Eukaryota > Metazoa > Chordata > Mammalia > Carnivora > Herpestidae > Suricata > Suricata suricatta. The sequence goes on from NC_043714.1 coordinate 57,864,540, forward strand.
CCACCATCTTGTACCAGTATCTGGGTGTGTGAATTAGGCCTGAGAGTCTAGGTAGGTAAGCTTCTCCAGCAAGGTTAACAGGAGCTCTGAACTATATTTAGGATATGACTGACCCTTGCTCAGCATCATTAAGTAGACACTTTGGTCCTATATGACTTGTGATCCTTAATGTCTTTTCTGTATAGTTTAGTACCCAGAATAGAAGAGAGAAGAGTCTTAGCCCCTCCAACTCCAACATCTTATGCTGGTTCACTATGCCAGTTCTCTCTTCTGATGGACTGGAAATTCTCTTAACACCATTTATGTCCTGAAATTCAACTACTGCTAATATCATTTATTCACCAGATACTTGAGTACTCAGTGTCTAGCTCTGTGCAATGTCCTAGAGATTCAGCAGTAAACAAAAGAGATATGGTCTCTGTCCTTGTGAATGTATAACCTGGCTTGGGCAATAGACAGTAAATAAATAATCATATGGATAATTTATAACTGTATTTTTGATACATGCTATGAAAGAAAAGTTGAGTAAACAATAGATCATGAGCAAGACAATTTTAATCTGGTCAGTGGAATGATGGAAGGCCACCTTCAGGAAAGTCTACATTTCTGTGAGTGAGATATGAATTACCAAGATTGAGAGGAGGGGAGATAAAGACCTTGAATAAAGAAAGAATTTGAGTCACAGAAAAGAAGACGTGAGGCTAGAAAGCCATATCATAGAAGGTGCTCCCGATCTTTATAACTTAATCTTTAAAGCAATGGGAAATCACTGAAGAATTTTAAGGAAGAGAGGGATGTGCTCAGTTATGTGTCACCCTGGCAGCCATGTAATGAATGGATTGCAGAGAGGCTGCTGAGAGACCAGTTCAGAGACCACTGCTTGTCACATGGTAGAAGCAGTGGAGATGGAGAAAAGTGGATGAAGTCAAGATACATTCTAGAGGTAGAACCAAACTCTAAGTAGTTGGAGATTATGAAGAATGAGGGAAAGGAAACTGACAAAGATGATTTCCAAATTTCTGGCTTGAGTGATTGCCTGGATACAGGTGCCATTCATTTTAAATGGGCAACTATAGAGGAAGGCTCTTTATGACCCCAAAGAAGGATCCAGAGCTTCCTTCTAGACAAGTAGAGTTTTAGGACATATCCACACGAACTGTCAGCAGTCAGGCGGATATCCAAGTCTACAGCACGCACAAAAAAAGACGACTAAAATAAAGATATAAATTTAGAATTTGTCAACATACAGATGATATTTAAAGCCCTGTGAGTGAGGAGATCCCCCAGGGAGAGTGAAAATGAAAAAGAGAAGGAGAGAGTGAGATCCGGTTACCAACAGAATTAACTACTGTTAACCAGCACTGGGGAGAGCTTTGCTTGGAGTGCTCAAAGAATAATGGACAGATTTTCTTTCAATTAAAATGATAGGATTAGGATGTGGGGGAAGAGAGGATGCCTATGGCTTTTCTAGGCCACCCCTGTAGTTGGCATCTCCTCCCTCTCTCGATTCCAAAATCCACCTGTAAAAGGACAGCACTTTGGGTACAAGAGGTCTTGTTAGGTGAGAGTAGAGAAATGTTTTCTTGGATGTGTGTTATTTACTTCTGGGGATTAGGTTTTCTCCACATGAGTGTCATCTGCAAATCTATAGTGTTAATATTCTCACTAGCCCTGTTAACCAAGTGAAATCTCCATGTAAAGAGCGAGAGAGCAGGTCTACCAAATCCTACAATGCAGATGCTTTATAGAAATTCAGTGAGTAAACACAAAAGGAAGAGCCAAACACCAAACAGCAATCTTCCTGCACCAGTCCCTAGGTTGGTATTTAGGCAACAATACATGTCTTCATTTCAAAGACCTCTGAGTCTATGAAGTTTTCTGAAATCTAACCAAGTTTACTTGAAACTTCACATCAAGAGCCAGCAAGTCTTTGTCATTCAGCTTGTTTCAAGTGTGCCAACATTCATATGCACCTCTTCTTGTTTTCTTTTTCTTCTATGATTCTTCTAAATGGTGCCCAACTCAGCACAGGTCAAACACAAGGAAAAGAGGTCTCGGTGTGAGAAGGAATATGTGACAGCTGGTGAAGCAGGGCTCCAGCGAGGAGAAAAAATAGAATAAGGTCAATTTCAAGTTTTCCCACAGTGCTTTGAAAACATTACCTTGTAAGCCAAATTTGGGTGTAATTGTGGAAAGTGCTTCATTGCACAGAATTATATACATAAAAATGCCAGATCAATTCACTCAAAGTTATAGTAGAACTGTCCATTCCCCATTTACTCTTTCCTGGCCCAAAGAAATGAATTAGTAGAAACTACACCCAATTTTTTGCTGTTCATGGGGGCTAACACTAACTATAATAGATTCCATACTAGTGGTTTTAAAATTTGACTATGTATAAGAATCATCTGAAGCATCTGTTAAAATAGTTTAATAGGGGCCATCCCCAGAAATTCTAATTCACTAGGTCAGAGTGGCGCCAGTGCCTTGCATTTCCAATATGTTTAAAGGTAATGCTGCTGCTGCTGCTGCTGTTATTAGGACTATTTTAAGAATTATTTTCTACCTGGAACCCCAGTTGGTCAAAGTGGTAACCTCCTCTCGACACTCTCTCTTCCCTTCCCTTTTTAATGTTCCCATTCTTCTACCAGTGTTTTCAGAGATCGCCTTTCTAACAGACTACTTGCATTCAAATCCTAGGCTCAGCACCTGCTTCTGGGACTAATCCAAACCAAGACAAACGCAGAGCCAGAGGCAAATAAGTCTCTTATTAGAGAGCAAAGGAAAACAATCAGAAACATGGCATCAGGGTGCCTACCTCTGTTGTTCTGCAGGGCACTGCTGCTGACAAGTGGTCCTAAAACATTGTCTTTGTATGCCTCATTCCATATCCAAAAGTCTCAGACTAGAGCCTCAGATGGACTAAGCCTTAGGCACATACCTGATTTTTTCACTGTCTAAATGCCCAGATCCAAAATCTTGAAATAATCTTGGATTCCTTGCTATCCACTTACCTTCTTCATCTATTGATCATTATACCTCAGCAATTCAACCTCCTCATTTCAAAGTTGTCTCCTCATCCATATGTGTGTCTGGTTCAGGCCTTCATCTGTTTTGGCCATAACTGTCAAGAGTCAAATGACTGCTCTCATGTCCTTAATTTGTTTCCTCTCCTTTGCATTCCTCACACCCATGCTAGGGTGAGCTGAATAGAATGAGAATATGACCAATCCCTGAAAATCTCTAGACAGTTCCTCTGGACAAAAGCCGAGATCAAAGAAGGCTTTCTCTGGCCAAGTCCCTACTTACTTCTCTAGCCCAGTTCCTTATTTCCTCAAAGCAGATACTCTACATTTAAGCCATAGCAAATTACCTTCATTTTCCTAAACAGATGTTCTCTTTCACTTCCATGCTTCTGCCCACATGCCTGGAATTCATTTATTTAACAAATATTTATTGAACTCCAGCTCTGTGACAGTCACTGTTCTAGAACCTAGATGGTGGTTATATAGCTGCATAAAAGTATGAAAAAACTCTATCTTTATGGAGCCTACCAACCAGCAGATAAAAACCAAAATCAATAGGTAAGATGGCACATGGTGACATGTGCCAAGGAGACAAACGGAGCAAGAAAGAAGTTAGGATGCAAAAGAATAAGACATTCTGTTTTTAAAAGAATGTGGATTGAAGGCCTCAGAAAGCAAAATTCTGCTGGAGGAAGTCTTGCAGATACCTGGAGAAGGTCATTCCAGGAGGGGGAACAGCAAAGTTGGATACCCCTCCTTGTCTCTCTGCCCCTCTGCCCAGCTTCTTCTAACTTTTCATCTTTCAGAACTCTTTGGTGTCTCCCACTAGTCAGATCCTTTCCTGATTCCCATTGTCCATTCTCAATTAAAGGTCCCATCTCAATTCTCTCAAAGCATGCAGATATACTGTGATAGCATTAAAATATTGATGATAATAAATTGCAGTTAACATGTATAAAGTACTTGCTGAATGCTAGGTACTGTGCTAATGGCTTACTTGGTTGAGGTCTTTTCAGTTCTTACCAACACTGTAAGAAGGTATGTTTTTATAGTACCTCATTTTACAAAGGAAAAAAAAATGAGATGCAGAGACATTAATTAACTTAAGATTACTATGAATTCTAATCTTTGTTCTGTGAGCTCTTGCATAACAGGGACTGTGTGTCCCTCATAGCTGTATGCTTCATAATGGTGTGGCTCTAAAAAAGAGCCTCTTTCTTAGTGCTTTGAATAGACATCAACACATTTGTAAAATAAAATGCAAGTGCTTTCTGCACATATCTTAACAAATCATGCAAAAATGGCCAGATGAATTTGGACACATTTGGTGAGTACATTTGTGATGGTCTGACTTAGAAGTCAAATTTATTTGGTGAGACGCTGGGGCCACCTCACTAAGAAAGGCTGGTATCTTTCAGGGAAGTCAGAATGCAATGCCGATTGGGAGAGATCTACTCTATGTATTGACTCCATAGACTGAGCAAATCAACAGTGGCTTCAATTATGAGTTCCAGATGGAAAGTCATTTACTGGTAATTTTCAGATGTTTGAATCCTGGGTATTAATGTATAATCAAGCTGCTTCTTATAATCTATGTCGTTCCCCAGGTGAGTAGCTCCAGGGAGTTATTTGTAATAATAACCAACAAAAATAAATAATCAATAATTCTCCCAAACGACTCTATGTAGGCCTGTGTCTAATATTTCTAAAGTTCTATTAAGTACTATTTTTCATGTCCAGAACTGTTCCACCTGTCTTTCTAACCATTGTTTCTCAATTGGGGGTAATTTTGTCCCTTGGGGGACATTTGGCAATGAGACATTTCAAGTTGTGGTAAGTGGTGGAGGGGAAGTACTCCTGGCACACAGTGGGTGGAGGCTAGGGTTGCTGATAAACATCCTACAATGTGCAAGGTAGCTTCTCCATAACAAAGAAATTCTCCAGCCCCAAGTGCCCATACTATCACGGTCCTATCTTGTTACCATGCACAAACCCTATTGACTCTCTTTGATTCCCATCCACAGACACAGCAGGGATCCAGTGTTATGTCAAACACTATCCTTGCTGTTGTTTACTGTGGAAAATCCTTGTTGCATTACACAAATTCCTTCATGTCATAATTAGGATGAATCACTGGAGCAAAAATGTCTTCCATCCCTTTCCACAAAGTGAACACTTATTCCTTGTTAAAGTTCCTGAGTGTCACTGCCAATATGAAGACTTCCCTGACACCTCCCGGGAAGAGCTGACCACCCTTTCCTTTGTACCCCCAACCATGACATACGAATGATGCTAGGATGGGAACTATAATACTTCCCTTACCATTATTGATTACATACTCATTTCCTTTACAGCCTCCTCATTAGCCTCTCATTGGAGCTCAGAGACCACGCCTAGTTATTTTCTACCTTCCCAAGACATCACCTCACACAGCACCTAGCCCTTAGTAAGCACTCAGTCCAAGGGTTTGAAATGAATGCACTCTCTGGGGAAATATAGTGCTGCAGTTGCTTTACATTCGAGGACTCTAATTTTCACAGTAAATGTGACTTTTCTTCTCCAGTTTCCAAATAGGATAAAAGCCAGGCAACTCCACGATCCATCCCTTTGCCCTCAGTCTCATAGCCTACCACTAATGTTCAAGTTCAAAAGGCATTACTCCAGTGTCCTCCAAACAACAATAAGAAGTCTGGTAAGTGTGGGAAAGGATGATAAAAATAGGCTGCTTAAAAATCAAGCACTTTTGCACAGAAAAAGGAGATGCAAACAGCCTCTGGCACCTTCCTGTGAGTAACAGAAGTTTCTATTTTAAAAGAAAGGCAGTCAAATAAGAAGCAACTTTATCACAATGCCGCTTTCCCAGATTTCTTGGCCAAGACAACACATCAGCCTGTATTAGGCTCTTGGCTCTTCATGACGGATCCGGCTCCAGTGATGATTCAGAGCCACCATGTGAGGAATGGAGGCTTTCACACAAACTCACCCCTTTAAAAAGAAGGGAAAAAAAATCGCAGTCCAGTAAAAAGCCCAGCTCTGTCAATCATGCCTGTGGCACTCAACTTCCCTCCCTGGCAGATAACAAGGTAAGTGATGGGCATTGCCAAAGGCATGGTCTTGCAGCGGTTCCCCAGCTCTCTGCTCCTAAGTAGCTAAGGATGTCCACTTCTCCATCAGCTCTGATGTACAAATCTCCCAGGAGTTTCATGAACACATTGGAGAAACTGGCTTCATGAATCTAACCCTCCTCATCCTGCAAATTTCTTTGGTTTTGAATGATCTCTATAGGTTCTAGATGAACTTCATGTTAGGCATTAAAAAATAGTCCTACTTACATCCTTTTGAGTTACAAGTATTACTTAGTTAAGATTAAGTATGTTTATGCTTCCATTAAGTGAAGGTTTCTAGCACCGGCTGCTCCTGATAGAATTTGAGAAACAATGCTAACTGTTTACGACTAAAACAGTGCAGTTCATCTGAAGGAAACAGAAAGGATCAGTGCTACCCGTAGCCTGAAATGAGTTGATTATCATTCTTGGGCAAAATGTTGGCTTAAAGTTTTCCTGAAGCTAAGCCAGAGAAAAGAAACAGATTGGAAGTGTTTGTAAGTCAGCACTGAGGAATTCGAATATTGAGAAGCTGGGAGGCAGGCTTCAGCATCTCTTTCCTGAGGGAGCTCCAGGGGCCACAGAAGCCCTCCTCCTGCTCAGCCCTGCAGTGGCAGCTCCCACTGTGTGCACAGTCTTGGGGGCTGAGAAGAGGTCACACTGGGACTTTCCTGATGATGACCGTGAAATACTGAGTTTCTAATGACGTGATCAAGGGCGCAGGACCGAGAGAAGCACCAGAACCCCAAACTCCATCTCTCAGGCAAAACAAGCAGTGTGCTGTATAGGTTCATTACGTCTGACTTTTTAAAAGCATCCCCATCATGGAGTTCCTAAAATTCAGGTAAGTCCCTTAAATAGTGAGGTCCTAACAACCCCCAATGCTGTTACCAGTAGCTACCATCTATTCAGCATTTCTCATAGGTCAGATGCTGCAGAAGAATGGTAAGAATAGGAAGAAGATATTTATTAAGAACAGGTAGGGGCACCTGGCTGGCTCAGTATGTTAAGCGTCTGACTCTCCATTTTGGCTCAGGTCATGATCTCATGGTTCATAAAATAAAGCTCTGCATTGGTCTCTGTGCTGACAGCAGAGAGCCTGCTTGGAATTCTCTCTCCCCACCTCTCTCTGCCCTTCTTCAGTGCACTCTCTTTCTCTCTCTCTCTCCCTCAAAATAAATAAACTTAAAAAAAAAAAGAACTTATGGGTGTTGGGCACTGTTCCATGCTGTTTATATATTTTAGTGCACCAGGTCCTTTCCGCAGCCCCATATGACAGATATAATGATCCCAATCTTACCAGTGAGGAAGTTGGGGGATAGAGTTATCTACTGGGGCCACCAGCACATGGATGTTTGACTGCAGGAGGTCTGACAGGGACACAGACGAGGATTCTGCCTCTCGGACCATATTCTTTTTTTTTTTTAATTCTTTATTTATTTTTGAGACAGAGAGAGACAGAGTGTGAGTGGGGGAGGGGCAAAGAGAGAGGGAGATACAGAATCCGAAGCACGCTCCAGGCTCTGAGCTGTCAGCACAGAGCCCGATATGGGATTGAACTCATGAACCATGAGACCATTACCTGAGCTGAAGTCAGACAGTTACCCAGGCACCCCTCTTTTTTTTAGCAGCTTTATCGACATACAATTCACATACAATATAATTGAACCATTTAAAGTGTATAATTCAATGGTTTTTAGTATATTCACAGAGTTGTGCAACCATCCCCACAATCAAATTTAGGACATTTTTATCATCCCCAAAAGAAACCCCAAACCCTTCAACTGTATTTCCCCATCCCCCATTCTCCTTAGCCCTGGGCAACCACTAACCTACTTCCTATCTCTATAGATTTGCCTTATCGGCACTTTTAATATCAATAGGATCATATAATATATGGTCTTTTATGACTGGCTTTCACTTAGCATCATGTTTTCAGGGCTCAATCATGTTGTAGCGTATGTTAGGATTTTATTTCTTTTTATTGCCAAATAGGCCATAATCTTAAGCATGATACTGTGTTCCTCTCTGAGGCTGGGATTCTTATTTTCATTCTATACATAAGCAAACCGAGGGTTAGCAAAGTACATTCAATTGTCCAAGCTCACACAGACAGTCAAAGACAGATCTGGGGTCTGCTGCTTGCAAAACCAGCTTCTCAAAATCCTTACTTCCTCCAAAGCCTGTCTTCCCCTGGAGAAGTCCCCCACAGAGATCTTAGCCTCTTGTATCCTGGTAACGTTCTTATTTCTGTGGAAGGCAATAAAGTAATAACTGAAAAATGAACTTTAAATGAAGCTCAGGACCAAGCAGGGTGACTTTAAACAAATCACTTAAACTTTATACACCTCTGTTGCCTCATTTATAAAAGAAGATTAATGACATCTGCTTACTAGAGGTGGAGATATTGCAGGTCAACAGGAGTGCCTGGTGCCGGGCACTTCATAAGATCTTAGTCATTACTGACCCCATTCTATTGGGTTGTATGCGTTGAGCAGGTCTAGAACAAAGAGGGAGGTTGAGGAAGAAGGAGGAAGAGAAAGCAAACAAAACTGTGAGTGAACAGGACTGTTGAGGTTCATTTCCTGCCTCTAGCTCTAGGAGAAATCAGCACCATCGAATGCTTGTGGGTATGACTTGATCTATACAAAGACATCTGAAGAAGACTCCAGGGAGTGTGGCTCCATCCCCCCTTTTTTTTGGTGTGCCTGTGGGTGCCCTACTTGTCATCTGCATGTTTCCAGCCCTAAAGGCATTTGACGCCAAAGAATTCAGAAGCTTTTGGAGGGAGTGTAGACTTCAGTACATTCCCTAGGAAGCCTAAATAGGCTAAAACAATAACCTTAATACAAGCATGCCAATTACATATTCAACCACATTTATTTCTGCGTTCTCCTTCACTCAATTAGAGAAGATAAGTATTAGGTTCAGGCTTCACAGTAGGTTTCTGAGTTTTGAAATGAAATCATTTATAATTAATTGAAAATTGTCTTTCTCAAAAGTAATGCAAGCCTATTTTTAAGATCTTACTAGCAGGCCCTGTATCAATTTGGAAACTGCAGACATAAAACAAGGGATATGGAAAAGGCAACAATTAAAACATGTTCTATTTAAAAGGGGAGATAAAAGGGGAGGCTAATTAATATTACAAGCTATAAAAGAGCAAGTTGTTTCAATCACTAAATGGATTTTTTTCCCATTGCAAATAACGCCTTTTATTCATTTATTCAGGTAATGTGCACCTATCATTAAAATGTAGTGGTTCTGCTCTTGGTTTCAGAGAATTCATTCCTTGCCAATAAAATATTTTTTAAAAAGTTGTTCATGCAGGGCGAAGAGAGGGATGTGAGAAGATCTAAGGACATTTTTCGATGGTTCATCTCAGCCTCAAGAAAACTGTACATTTTGGATCTAAATCATTGATCCATCCAGCCTTGGACTCCTTGCACATTAATCTAAAATGTTTACATTTTGGGAATGGAGGGTGAGGGAAGCAGCACATTAACAAAGGCTGCTTGGCACCTTCCAGGGCTATCTGAAGATTGTGTGCATTGATTCAAAGAAGAATTCGTAAGAATCTATTATAATGGAGAATAGAGGCTAGTAGAGAATCTGCTCTGAACTCACAGATTTTGGTGGCAAATTCTCACTTCTTACTTTTTTTTTAGTACAGCTCACTTTGGTGGCCACTAACAAACCATGCATGCCAGCATCCATGACTTGTGTCATTCCCTACTTTCCCCACCCGTTCTACTGCTCCTGTTGATCTGGGCGTGGCCATAGGACTGGCATTGGCCAAAGGGACATTATTAGCAAGCATGATGTAAAGATAGACTTGTCTCTTGGAAAGCTTGTTCTGGAGACACACCTACTGAAATCCCAGCCACCATAAGGTAAGAAGCTCAAATTAACCACAGGGAAGAGAATTAAGACCCTCTCTGGAAGTCCCAGCTAAGCTGTCTATCAACAGCCAGCATCAATTCACTAGCGATCTCTGCTGAGTGAACAACAATGAGTGAAGAAGATACTCCGGTCCCTGTTGACCCTCTACAGCTGAAACATTCTAGCCAGTGCTCCATGGAGCAGAGACGAGCTGATTCTGCTAAACTCCATCCAAATTGCAGAGTAATGAATAAATAAATGACTCCTGTCATTTTAAGCTAATGTTTTGGGGTAGTTTGTTATACAGCTTTTAAAAAAAATTTTAGTACAGAATTTTTTTCTGGGAACTAGCATGAATCTCTCACGTATTTATGTCCTTTATAGAGATCCACTAGATAGATGGATCAGAGAAATGCTGTAGGTTTTTCTGCAAGGCTTTTGATGAAGTTTTACATGTTGTATTTGTGAACAAGATAAAGAATATAACACAGAATTCTTTTTTATTTTTAATTTTTTAATGTTTAGTCTTTAAAGAGACACAGAGGGAGTGGGTGAGGGGCAGGGAGAGGGAGGGACCTAGGATCCAAAGCAGACTCTGTGCTGACAGCAGAGAGCCCAGTCTGGGGCTCAAACCCATGACCTGAACTGAAGTCAGCGCTAACCTACTGAGTCACCCAGGCGCCCCTGTTCCATAGCTTTAGAAAATCAGAATAGTGATAGGAGCATAGTGCCAAACAAGGATGTGAGTGAACTGTTTTTCCAGTCCCACATTCACCTATATGAGCCACCAAGATGAAGAGAGTGTGCCTTTGACCTAAGCTCAGAGTTCCAGCAGACTGACTAGTGGCCTGCTGTTCCCCCCAAAGTACAATCCTTTAATCAAACTGCAAAGGCATCATTTATTTAGCCCTGTCTAAGTGCCAGGGACTGTTCTGAGGGCTATATGTATATAGGCACACATGCATACTTCCTTTTATTTTGTCTCACTTTATTACCCTACACAGATAATTACATTTTTTTACCAAATGAAGGTTTGTGGCAACCTTACGGTGCCGTTTTTCCAACAGCAGTTGCTCACTTTGTGTCTCTATGTCCCATCTTGGTAATTTGCAAAATATTTCAAACTTTTTCATTAGTATTATATTTGTTATGGTGATCTGTGGCCAGTGATTATGACTTCATGAAAGCTCAGATGATGTTTAGCATTTTTTAGCAATAAACTATTTTTTAATTAAGGTATGTACATTTTTTAGACATAATACTATTGCACACCTAACAAACTACAGAATAGGATAAACATAACTTTTATATATGCTAGGAAACCAAAAAAATTCATTTGGCTCACTTCTTTGCCATATTCACTTTATTGCGGTGGTCTGGAACTAAATCCGCAATGTCTCTGAAGTATGCCTATATAGAATATCATCTTGTGCACGTAATAGCTCTATCAGAAAAATAAATAACCCCGGGGGTACCAGGATGGCCCAGTCAGCTAAGCATTGGACTCTTGATTTTGACTCATGGTATTACCTCACAGTTCATGAGTTCGAACCCCATATCAGGCTCCTTTCTGGGAATGCAGAGCCTGCTTAGGATTCTCTCTGTCTACCTCTCTCTCTTCCCCTCGCCCACTAACTCTTTCTCTCAAAATAAATAAATAAACTCTTAAAAAAGGAAAAGAAATAACCGCATATAATAGATGAGGATATGAAGACCTTGAGAAGAAGTTAAGTCACTTGCCAAAGAGGTTCTAGCCAATAAGTGATAGAATTAGGATTCCATTAGTCCTTTACTCAGAATACACTGCCTTTACCCCAGGAAGGCAATGCTGACCCACCTCCATAGCCTGGGTCTTGCATTTTCTTTTATTTTCCTCTATTTCTTTATTGCATTTCCTTTTATTATTCTATATTTCTTTGTCTTTATACGTTCGTTTATTTTAAAGAAAGACATTTAACATGAGACCTACTGCTTAACAAAATTTTAAGTGTACAAACATTATTTTTTACCAGAGGAAAAATGCCATACAGCAGCTCTCTAGAGCTTTTTCATTTTGCTTAACTGAAACGTTATGCCTATAGATGGGGCCTCACATTCCTTTATGAGCAGACAGAAGGGGGTTTTTCTAACCTTTCCACTCCAGCTACTGTCCTCCCAACTCACCATGCACTTTTGTGTTTTTGTTGTTGTTGTTGTTGTTTGTTTGCTTGCTTGTTTTTGAGACATAAATGCCAAACATCAGACCACTTCTCTTTTCTGGGAATGAAGGAAACCTCAGAGGAAGTCTCCCCCTGGATTTTCTCCAGCCACCACACACCCACCTCAGTCCCATTAGTGAGCTGGAATCACCAGGGTCAACACCACCCTATCCTATCATAGTCCCGGTCTTTTATGTTCACAGGAGACAAGGCCAGGAAAAGGAAGTGTCACTGGGTGAGGCGTGGGCCCTACATGCCAGTAATCACACTCGGTGAACTAGGCTCGATCACATGACACGTCAAGAATGTGGCATGTGTTGGCATGAAACCTCTTATATTTTCCTTCCTGGAGGATGCGTATCAATCAATACACACATGTGTACACAAATACTAATAAAAACCACACATATCCTTTTGCCTTTATTTGATAAGTATGATTTTTGGACTCCAAGCCTACTGCTCTCTTAGGCTCTATCTTCCCGTGGTATTTTGTATGTGTGGTAATTTTTCACATCAATTTAAAGTATCCTTGAAATCGCTTGAGCATTTTGAAAGCTTTAAGCCCTTAAGAGAAGACGCAGAGGGCCTCTCCTCACCCCTCACCCTCCTCCCATTTCAAGTAGTTGAGGAAGGGTGCACATCTAAAACTGATGTTTAAAGTGTTGAGCTGCAGTCTTTACCATGAGACCTCCCTCCAAAGCTACCTCAATCCTGTCTCCAGAGCATTGGCTAACAGCTGACAAGACTGAGCATTGAGTTAATACCCAACGTTAAGCTAAGTCAAAAATCAAATACATCAATCACTTAACCAAAAGCTCATTTCAAAGGAAGACACAGCCAACCGGATAGCAATCCTGAGCAAAGCTTGTCCTGGCAGGTGTCTGATGAAGACACTACTCTGTTATGCTTCCAAAGTCCTTCTAAGCAGTCAGCTTGACAGTCCACTGTTTTGTTGGAAAGAGATGCCTCCAGTTCCAGGAGCCAGAGCTGAGGAAAGGGAAGGCAGACCGCCCACAAACAATAACAGTTTGTCCTATGTTCCTAATGCCACACCAACACTAGCACACTGATCTTGCCCACAGCCTTCATAGAAGTAGATCAGGATCCCCATGCTGCAGTTGGGAAAACAGATATATGTTTTCCTCTCATAACTAGTGGGTTAGCTTGGCTCTGAATCCCTGAGATCTGGAATCCTTGCCCATTGGCCACTGAGTTACCAGTGCACGCATCCCCTAAAAACCAGGGCATTGCCACCGCTGAAAAATTAAGGAAGAGGACTGAGTATAGGTGGTGCTATTGGTATTTCCCTGCCTTCTTTCATGCAGAGTTCTCCAGTATTTCATATGTCCACCATTTCTCTCACCAGATCTTCCAGAAAATGCTGTCACCTGGGGGTAGCTGGGACTACTTGAAGCAGAGGGCAGGTGAATGCTTTTCCCAAGGCCACAGAATCAGCTGTGGGAGGTCCTGATTTGCTCCATCAATCTCCCTTCCTGGATTAATGTTTGAACTATTCCACCCTGGTCCTCAGACAGAGGAACAGGACACTCAAGTGTGAAATAACAAAATACACTTTCTCTTTCATAAAGCAAAGCAATATACTTCAGTCACGAAGCTTGTCTTGATGTTAAAATACAGTGATAGAAACAGACAGAAACGAGAGCCACAAGAAAGAGGCTGAGAGCATGTTAGGGCTCTCAAAAGGAAGTGGTGTCCCTTGAGAATGGTTCTTGATATTTACCTGTTACTAATAGATACCCAAGTCACTCACCCTATACCTATCCCCATATGTAGGTCTGCTGTAACCAGGGAGGGTCACAGATATATTCAATTCTGCAAAAAGCAGCTTTTAAAAATAAAATTCAATTCTTGGCATGTGTTGGAATACTTCCTCTGTTCCAAACATAATACTGGAGCCACCCACAGGAGTGCTGTCTTAGCCAAATACAGTAAAGGAAACGAGCCTTCTCGCAGAAGGCCTATATGAACAGCATCCAACAACCAGTGTCAGGCTGAGAAGGCTTCCATGATATAGCACCACTGGACATGCTTCAGCCAGGCAGGCCAGAGCTGTTCTGCTACTGCTTTCTCAAAGTACTGCTCATAAAGATAGTTCCATAGACTGCAGGGCAAGATGTCCACTGGCACTTGGAACTGCTGACTCCAGGGAAGACAATGCCCAGTTTTTGCTGTGAATCCAATCTCTATTAGACAGAGAAGACCTCTCATCTAATCTCTCTATGATCCATAATGCCCATTCAGTTGCCCTTGAGTATCTACATTCTTATATAATTCACTAATATTTTCCATATATAATTCTTATCCTCTCAGATCATAAGTTATATGAGGAAGAAACCATCCTGTTCTTGAACAATTTAAGCCATTAGAATTCAGTTTCCCAACATACTGTACACTTGGCTTCATATACAAGAATGCCTTCACTCCATGTTTTACATTATTCACAATAGAGTCCTGAAACATTTGTCATAATTCATCTCATATCTTGCTTCCTGAACTATTTTTCCTGGCTTTAACCTTCTAGTCCTCTGAAAGATGACCTTTCCTTGTTCCTTGTATTTAGCTTGAATTTGAGACATTCTTCAGTAGTGGGTAAGAGTATAGACTCAAAAGACAGCCTGTCTGAATTCAAATCTTCACACAACCATTTATTAACAGTATGACTTTGGAAAAGCTATTTTAATTCTCTAAACTTTAGTTTTCTCAAATGCAAAATGGTGCTCACAATAGCACCTACATCCTAGAATTGTTGAGAAGATAAAATGGCTTATATGCAAAGCAATTAAAACAATGCTTGGCACTTGAATCGCTCGGCAAATGTTAGCAGTTACAAGGCATTTTTCTACCACTTCTATGGCATGTGGACACTTTAGTCAACCTGGCACAGCTCATTGTCTCACTGCTGCTTATCTTCCAGGTACTTTACACCTGAAAAGCTATGCCAAGTTCACTCCAGCAGAGGAAAGAGCACTTATTTCAGTTATGCAGACACATCGTGCCTAATGAAGAGCGAAGCATTACAGTAAGTGCTAAGATTTTCTGATCCAGTGATTAATATCTTGTTAGCTCCAGCTTATTTAAACTAAGCTCCACAAACCCTTAGCTAAATTAAACACAAAAAGCATATTCCCCTCTTCAACTGATTTCCTATCAAAGAAACACATGCCTTGCTCTTTAATAGAGAGTAAAATTCACAAAAACCCACTAGATGTACTACATGTATTCATTTCCAGTCTCCACATTGAAAGAACACCAAGAAAACATTATTCATTCAGTCATCTAACACTTAAAAGCCATGGATCTGGCCTTTATCTGTTAAGATAAGACTAACACTTGTGATGTTATCGAAGAACAATAGAAAGTATATAATTAAGTAAATAGTGACTATAAACAGAATATTTCTAAAAAGAGTATATCAGGTAGTGGGTCGTGGTAATTCACTTATTCATTCCACATACACATACTGAGTATTATCTAAGTACCATTTCTTGTGTTTGGGATTGGACACAGGGAGAGCATTGTGGCCTTTCTTCCCTACAATCCTCCATTCTTCCCTGCTAGCCTTCCCTGGGATAAGACCTATATGGTTAGGGGAACTGATTCGCCTAAGCCAGTCATGACACACTCATTCATTTTACTGGTGATTTATTCCAACATGGCCATTGAGATTAAGAAGAGTTGGCCGGAGACTTCTGGGAAATCTCTTCCGTGGTCTGAAAATCCATCACAGGAAAACACGTCACTTTTCTTCTGGTTATGGCCTCATGTGGATGTGAAGACCCTAACTGCTGCTCACATTTTGCCACCAGTTTGAAGATAGAGAAACAATGGTCAAAAGCAGTATCAGTACTACCAGATTAACTCAGCCTTTAACGCTGCTCTCTGAGTTTCCAATTATGCAATCTCATACATTTCCTTATTGTTCACATTAGCTTGAGTTTTTTTCTGTTACTTGCTTACATATACCTTCCAACTTCTAGAACATATGAAATTCATTGAGATATGATCAATCCTCAAGGAACTCACAGCCTAATCTTGGCAAACACAGAATCATACAACATTGAAATCTACTAGGATTAGTAAATACAATGGAAGAATGCTCCAGAACTAAAAGTAGATCAGAAGAAGGAGGAGTTAGCAAAAATGTAAGGGAGGTAGCTGCACCAACATCAATTAGTCCTTAAAGGACAGTCAATGAATGATGGTAAAACAGTGAGAAATTGGCAATATTCCCAACCTATCACTATAGAAATTGGTTTAATTCTTATGCCTTCATCAATTTTTGTTGTTGTTCCAGACATCTTAAAAAAGAGAAAGCTCTAAAATTAAGAGCTAAAGTACTAAACATGTTCCTTGAGCTTGATTTCTGTTCCTAGAATTAGCCTGAAAGTTTCTCTTTTAAAGGCTATTTTTGATCTCTGAAGATGGGACTGGCTGCAGAACCATAGGAAATCAGAATGCATTGCCCAGTGTGCATATCTCTTAGTAATTATGTGCATGGAAGAAAAATTTTTTTCTCTTTTATATCATTAGATACACTCTTAGCCACCTTTCTGTACAGAAAGAAATGTTTGCTTTCAATTTAAAAAGTAGATCCCCCTTGACTAGACATATTATTGTTTATTTTACATTCATTATATGCCTATAACATTGGAGAATTCCAAAACAGATTTTTAGAGATAAAGTTAAAGTCTTGCTATGGTTGTGGTTAGAAGGAGCCAGAATACGGAAACTTAACATTTAGTTGAGGTTCAGATCCCCAAATTAATTTCCAGCTTTCTCCAAGCACTACCACTGGAGGGGTATTTAGGTCCTTAGTATCATGAGTTCAAAGAAACATGGGAATCTTAGAAAGATGTATGCCTCATGTAAAGATAAGGAGATGGAGGGATGTGGTGAGGCTTACAGAATTAGGGTCAGAGCCTGGCCAAGAGCCACAAACCCCTTAAGTCCAGACAAGGAGTCATTACATTGACATAGTATTACATAGTATTGTTCTGCTGGACACATGCCTCCTCTGACCCTCTAGATTGGCAAAAAGAGAGCAATGATGTTTCAAATCACACCAACCACTTCACAGAAGTTATACAAGGGCTAGGATAAGGATGAGAACTATACCGCTAAAAACCAAGGGAAGAAAAGACAGGACCAGAGAAGGCATTAGAGGACAGAATCTCACCAAAATATATACTCCTTGCAGTTGCCATACATGAGTGGGACCTCAGGTTAGGAGCTACCAGCTGTTGATATTGAAAGTATGTATTGAACTCTGTTCTGACTAATAAAATTATGAAATCTCAGCATGGAAAGAGACCACTATGGTTCTTCCAACTCTTCTCAAATGTTTTACACTATTTGCAATATGTCTCCCTGGAAGTCATCAGTCTTATTTTTTTTTTAATCAGTCTTATTTTAAGTATCTCCAGTGGGAAATAACTTATTGCTTTTTAGGGAAGCTCATTTTGACTTCCAGCTTTGACTACAAGCATATTCTTCATTACATTGAGCTAACAGTCCACTTTCTAAATTCTCTGGATTCTAGTTTTGCCATCTATGGATATCCCTAAGGCAGCTGTCATATCATCCCTGAGTTTCCCTTTTGCCAGGTCCTTCAATTACTCTTCATATGGAATGACCTTTACTTGACACAGGATTTTTTTGTCTATCTCTCCCTCTCCATGTAGTTAAATATATCAACTTTCCTCATCAAGTAGGGCTTCAGGTATAGGATAAGCAGCTTAGAAGCCAGGACTTTCTTCACTCCAGAGTTATATTTATGTGATGTAACTAAAGTTATTAGCCTTTGAGTGCTCACAGCCACCCCCACTCCACCTCCAGTCCAATAAAAATAATCCTGCACTGCCTGCTCAGTCCCCACTCCTTTCCAGTCCTGCTAAGGAAGGATTTTTGCTTACTGAGAGAAGCTAAGTCAACCCACATAATAAAGTGATGGAAAGAGAGGTAAGGAGAAGAAAGAGCAAAACCTCTACAGCCTGTTACCATAGGAAGAATTTTTTGGAGCTGAATTTTTAAGAAAGAGACACTGGAGTGGCTACAGGATGTAAGGGAATTGGAGGAAAAAAGGAAAAGTGATATTACAAAATGTCAAGGTGACTTAGTAATGGGATTCTCTTTGATGTTCCCCCAAGAAATGCAAATAGAGATTTCTATTGCTTTTAACTGCCTCTAGTTGTTAGATTGTTTCCTTCAATGTGACATGCCACTCTTATGTTTGGACCATATGGGTCACTGAATTTATTAGGTTGCACACATTGAAAATAACCTTACAATAATTATAATGATTTTTGTATTCAGAGTGATTTACTATGTACTATGAACTGTACTAAAGATTTTACATTTATTATCTTATTTAACTCTTACAGAATCTTTTGAGGTATCTTCAAAAATCTTCATTTTTCTTAATGAGGAGCCTGTAAGAGATAGATGGGTGAAAGCAATTGCTTATGGACACTTAGGTAATGATTTAGTCAGTTCTCACGCCAATGTCTGTCAAACTAAGTCCAATACATTATCTCTTCTGGTAGCCAGGGGCCCATTTTTGTCCAAAAATAAAGAGAAAGAGCCAGAACTATGTGTCTGGAATCCAGGACTCTTCTGATGTCCCAGGGATCTACCTGAAGTTTCTCGAGAGTAGATAGTCAAGTACTGATCCAATACTGAGATGAGAGCCAAAAGCAACACACTAGTTGGGATTTGGGGCATATTCCTTAAAAAGAGATTCAGACTTTGAAAAACTTCAATCTCATTTCCCACAGTGTTGATTACATAATTTTAGCTCATGGGTATTTTTTCCTTGAGCATATCCATTTAGAAAACTTAAAAAACAAAGCTGGGTTCACACAAATGTAATTGATAAAGCTAACTCTTTCCTAGCTGACTTTATGGTTTCAGCTAAAATGCAAGCTAAACCAAATTCCATAATGGACTATACTTCATAATAATTGTAGTCTATTTGTATGCAAATAGCTGAACAGCATCTCTCAAATTCAGGCTCTGGCTGTAAACTCACATCAGTTTTGGATAGATTCTAATTATGCATCTGATATAATAGGTATTGAATCAGTGAGAAAGTCTGACACCAGTTTTGAGAGTTAACACACATTATTCACTATTTGAACCTTGGATTCAAAAGATGTGCCTTTATAATAAAATGTGTTGAGTCATACCATTATTTAGTAACTGTTTAATGTAAACCAGGTTATTTAATTTCTCTGAGCCACAGTGTTGTAAAAATGGAAATACTAATGACTCTCTTGTAGGGTTATTGGATAATTAAATAAGATAATGTATACAAAGTACTTGGGCCAATATTTGGATCAATAAATTACAGTTTTCCTCTTCTATGTTGCCAGATTATCCTGATGGTGATTGGTACCTAGAGGGGCCAAATCTTAATAACTTCTTCACAATTCATTGGCTTGCTAAAAACACCCCAAAAAGGGGTCTTTCTATGACTCCAATCTGACCTTTAAAGAGAAGTCAGAGCTAATACTTAGTAGGAACTGAGGAAGCAGGAAGTAGGGTCAAGTAGACACATACGTAAGATTTGCTATGGGACCATAACCTGCTCACCTAGTCTTACATGATATCCTCAGGCATGACTGATGCTTACCCAGCCCTGTATTTCTGAGGACAAGGGCCATGGAGGGAAGAAAACATTCTTTACAGGAGATGTTTATTTTCCCATTAATAAAGGGAAATTACTTTGTTGGTTGGGAGCCCAGATTTTTAAATTACTCCCATGGCTGTATCTAAAACCAATTCAATATTTTAAAACTCAAATTTGTTTGGTATAATAGACTTGAGGATGTCATAACTTGTGACATGGCCAGTCATAAAATGTTCCATGGGAACAGGAGGAGTGGAAAGAGGAAAGTTTCTATCATTTATGTCTAGAAGAGTCTAGTAAATGCCTGGGACAAACCTAGCTTCAGAGAATTGGGGAAAATTCATCAAAATTGGTGGAAGATGCTTATACTATTTGTTGACTGTAAAATGTGATAGAAGGAGGTCAGGCTTTAGAGTTGGACAGACAGATCTTTGCTCAAATCCAGGCTCTGCCCTTTATTTGCTGGGTCTTCTGGGTAAGTCACTGGCCTGGCTAATCCTCAGATTCTTTGTCTATGAAATATGAATCATGGTATTAATTTCATTATGGGGAAAAGGATAAATGAAGCAGTTGGTTCATCAATGCCTAATACATGTTAAGTTCTCAATAAATAACAGCTACTGTTAGTGTTACATTGTTGTTGTTATTCATGTGTTGGCAGTGACTATGTGTTGGGTCCTCCAACATATTTGTCTATTTTCCTCTAAGATATAACACTCTGCCATATTAATTACCATCTCCATTTTATAGATGAGAAAAATGAGCAAGATACTCAAAGCTACATAGTTAAAAAAAAAAAAGTCAAGATTCAGCTGGAACCTGGTCTAGCTAATTTTAACGTGTAGGTTATTTCCATTGCCTATCCTGATGCTGTGGAAGTGAAAAGTCTCATTAATAAGATATAGGCTATAATCTAAGAAAGGCTTTGGCCTGTGACAAGAAGAGGTAGCAGGACATCCTGAGTATGTAGGATCCAGAAGAAAAGTCACTTCAGAGATCTGGACAGACAGGAGGACAATAGGCTGCATTCAGGGACATCAGAAAAGGAGATCCCAACTCTTGAGGGTTCAAGGCAATATGGCCAGACTCAGAGCAAAACTGGCTTAGATACCAGGGTGGGTGGTGCTAGTTTATCTGGAAGCCTCTTAGAGTTCTTAAAATCCCTGTTGACAGCAGGAAGGATTAGACTCATGTGGGAACAGCTGAGCTACAGGTGAGATTCAGGTAGATCTAGCTACAGAGAGGAAGAGATGAGAAGCAGGTAAGTCCTGACATCGGCAACCAGTTGATTGGCACATTTTTTTAAAGCCTTGCAAACAGTTTCCCTGAGATCGTGCAGACATAGTCTTAAACCTGTCAATTCTAGAGGCTCCAGATTTACACATACACACTGCACTGTCATTCTCCAAGTACAAGACTGCAGAATGCAATGTTTCTTTCTCATTATTGCTTTGCTATCCACAGTTCCATGACCTTGGGTTTAACAACAGCTGCTTCTCTAGCCTCTTCAAATTAGCCGGTACCTTCTCCACAAGCATTGGCAATTCTGGAAAGTATGTAACACTCCTTGGTCTATGACCTGCACCTGTGATCTATGACCTCAGGGTTCATGCAGAGTCAGTAGTTAGAGGGAACAGGGGAAGTCAGTACCCTTAACCATGTCCATGGCAGACATTACTAATCAAGCACACCATTCCTTTTCATTTTGCCGAGAAAAATCCTCAGGACCATGTTCCAGGAGGTCATACCAATGGATTAGATTTTGCAGATGATTAAACTTACTGACACCAGAGATATTTAGTGGTTTACCTTTCAACAAGTCACTGAATTAAAAATAAACCTAATAATGGATGTTTTAAATTGATCTCCCTGTTAATTCTATAAAGAAATTTCTGAGGCTCTAGGTGGCTAGTTGATTGGGTGTCTCACTCTTGATTTTCCCTTAGGTCATGATCTCACAGTTTTTGGGTTCCAGCCCTGCATTGGGCTCTGCGCTCACAGTTCGGAGCCCACTTAGGATTCTCTCTCTCCCTCTCTCTCTGCCCCTCCCCTGCTTGTTGCCCTCATGTGTTTCTCTCTCTGTCTCTCTCAAAATAGATAAATAAACTTACAAAACAAAACAAAACCAAAAACAACGAAGCAAAAAAAAAAAAAAACCCTTGAAACCTGATTATATAAGAAAGAAATATGGGGGAATGCCTTGATGGCTTACTCCGGTAAGCATCCAGCTCTTGGTTTCCACTCAGGTCACGATCTCATGGTTTGTGAGTTTGAGCCTGCATTTGGCTCTGTGCTAACAGCACAGAACCTGTTTTGTATTATATCTCTCCCTCTTCTCTGCCTTTCTCTCTCTAAATAAATAAATAAACTTTTAAAAAAAAGAAGAAGAAATAAGGAACCCTGAATTCCCTCACTAGGTATCTAATTAAATTTAGCTATGTGCATACCTGCTATGTGCCAGACTATATGCTATGAACTTTATATATGTTATCACATTTAATCTACATAACACACTAGGTACTTTTAGTATCTTACTTCACCAATGAATAATGGAATATTAAAGTGGTTAAATAACTTTGGGCATGTGAGATCATAAGAAATAGCAGTGAGGTTCAAAACCAGGTCCATCTAACTTTACAATCAGACTCCCTTAATCTCTACATTTACATTGTCTCCACTAGATATTTGAAGGTCAAAATAAAACAAAAAGCTAAATTGGCCAACAATGGATATGGTCTAGTATATTCTTAAAGCAGATGAGAGTTGCTAAGAGAGTGGAGGCTCCTGAAAGTCTTCATACGAGTCTGTTGTCACAGGAACCAGAGAATAATAAAGAGCTATGGCAATGCAGGACAGTCACTCTCCACAATCCTAGGGGGACCAGGATATCAGAAAATGTCCCCTTGGGAAATGTTATAGCAGTTGACCAAGAGATAAAAGAAACATTACAAGGGTAAACAGCCCACTGATTCTTTCTGCTCTGTCAAGTTCACGGACTTAACAGAACCTGTCTTCTCTTCATAGCTAGGTGCACAGCACATCTCCACAGCCTCAACAGAGGGAGTCTGAGATATGACAGTCAATGCCAAAATATCAATTACAAGATGAACATCAATCCCAAAGACCTCGCCATTCCTAGATCTGTTCCTGCTACCAGTTTTTTCTTTCCTTGCCCCTGGGAGGGAGCATAGCACCAGCCCGAGAGACCCCAATTCTGTACAAATAGCAATTTAATCCTACAATTTTTTTCTGGCACTGAGAAAATTGTAGCTACCCCAGCATGAGCTTTCTTGACTTCTTTTCATCTTTCAGATTTCTCTGTTTTCACCTTCTCTTCATTTGCTCTCAAAGGAAAACAGTCTCCCTATTGACCGATGTTACTGCCTTTTCTGGCACAGTATTCTGCATTTCTCCTGAAATAATCCTCCTCCCTGTCTTAAAGAGAAGTGAGATAAGTCAGGCAGGTAAAGTTCTCCTCCAGCCTGAAAAGCAGACCTTCTCTTGAGCTTGCTACCCTACTAGTTAGATTTCCTGTTTTTATAACACCAGCACATTTCTGACATCAAATGTGTAGATTTTTTCCTCACCAACAACTAATTTTTCAACTCTCCAGATACCAGCTGGGTGTCCAACAATTCAATTCAATCCTGACACTAACTACTTGGAGTTGGTGTCAGACCACACAAGACAGAGGCACAGACTCACAAGACTACTCATACTTCAGATGCCAGTCCAGGCCTCCTGTACTCTGTCTAACCTGTTACAAATCGGGGGTGCTTATGACCCCCTCCTCAGGCTCAATATATTGCTAGAACAGCTCACAGAACTCAGGGAAACACTTTATTTACTATTACTAGTTTATTACAGAAGATAATATAAATGACACGAATGATCAGCCAGATGAAGAAGTACATAGGACAAAGTTCAGAAAGGTCTCAAGAGCAGGAGCTCCCATAGAGTTTGGGGTTTGCCACTCTCCTGCCCTGTGCTCACCCACCCAGAAGCTCTCAGAGATCCTCCATTTGGTGTTTGTATAGAGGTGCCATTATGTAGGTACTGTTGATTGAATCACTGGTCATTGGTGATTAAGTCCATCTCCAGCCTCTCTTCTCAGAGATCAGAGGGTGGGGCTGAATGTTCCAACCCTCTAATCATGTGGTTGGTTTCTCTGGCAACCAGCCTCCAACCAGAAGCTATCTAGGGGCCTAGGAGAGTCACTTCATTAACATAAGCTCAGGTATGGTTGAAAAGTGTTTACTATGAATAATAAAACAGTTCTCTCATCCGTTTTACTCAGGAAATTCCAAGGGTTTCAGAAGTCCTGTGCCAGGAACCAGGAAGACCAAATATATATTTATTTCTTTCCTTTTTTAAATATATTTCTGTTTCTATCACAATATCACACCTACTATAGCCTGATCTCTTTCTTTCCTCTCTCTACCAACATTCTTGCAAAAGTAGTTTGTACCCACCAGCCTTGTTTAATGACGTTTAATGATGGTCCCTTGCTCTATTGTTTCTGTAATATCACGTATGCTACCACAACTCCAAGAGAAATAACTTCTTGTTCGTTATCCATATGGATGTTTCTATCAGATTATACAATGAGGACTTCTGTTTATAAGTGACAAGAACCAACTCAAACTGTTCTAGGATTTAAGGGTGGGAGGAGGCATACTGGTTCACATTCTCAAACCTTGGGAAGGACAGAAGTGGACCTGGCTAGAGTGTCATCAGAATGTTCTGTACAAGGAAACTGGGCTAGAGACCATTCTGGCCTTATATTTTTCCTTGTGTTCACCAGTTTGTTGGAAAAAATCCAGAGAAAGGACATAATTGGTCTGTTTGAGTCACATGGCCACCTCTTGACCCATTCAGTCTGACAGGGGAAGCTAACGGTGATTAGGCAAACCTAGGTCCAGGGTCTTCGCAGCTGTCTAGAGCTGGGTAGTGTCAGTTGCTAAAAGAGCTGGGGAATCGCATACACAGCTACTGGGGAAATCATGAACTGTGCAGCCACCATGATTTTGTGTCAACTGAACACTTACATGTAGTGCTGGGAATTATGCACAATAAAGTAAGAGGTGGCAGAAGTGGGGTCATTATCAACACCAAACAATGATTAAGGCCAAGCAGAAATATTAAGGTACACTTGCATTTCCAGCCAAATATGTACTTAAGATCCTGGGCTTGAATAATGCCTGAGCCGTATGTTTTGAAGGTACACCCAATAGGGCGAAGCATCTCTGAATATTATCTCCACCTACCTGTTGCCCTTTTGTTTCTGGAAAGCTAGCTCTTTCAAAACCTTTCAATTCAGCACAAATCCTTATAAGAGACCTACCACTGTAGTTACAAATTGACACCCTGGGAAGAGTAGGTAACAAATACCTGAACAAAAGACTCCAACACCACAACTAGAAAACTACTAGAAACTTGGGGCCAGTGGAAGGTTGAAGAGGAGCTGCAAGGGTGATTCAGCTTCCCCAGCTTGAATTTGGCATACAGGGATATCCTAGAGCAGGACAGTGCTTTGAAGTTTTCTAAATATTATTCTCCTGGGGCACCTACGTGGCTTAGTTGGTTAAACATACATCTCTTGATTTTGGCTCAGGTTATGATCTCATGCTTGGTGAGATGGAGCCCCACATCAGGTTCTGCATTGACAGTGCAAAGCCTGATTGGGGTTCTCTCTCCCATTTTCTCTGATCCTCTCCCACTTGTGTTCGTGCTCTCTCTTCCTCTCTCAAGATAAATAAATAAACATGTAAAAATATATATTATTATATCAATTGACAGAAATGTGAAGCCAAGAAACATTTGCTAAAGACTTGCCATGGGTCAGGTGTGCTAATCCTCCCCAGGGTGCAGTTCAACCCATTTTAAAGAGGAGAACACTGAGGCTCGGAGAGCATCAAGAACCTGCCCAACCTTACACAGCCAGATAGTGACAGGCTTGGGATTGTCACTCAGTTCTATCCGTGCAGCACCAAAGCACAGATGATGGGCAGTTCATAAATAAGAAAATTTATGTCAGAAACTAGGTTTCTTGACTTCCAGGATAGTACCCTGTCTACGGAGTACAACACCTTGTTTGTGTAGGCTATAACGTCAAACAAAGCTCTTTCATGAGAGGGGCAGCATTCTCTGTTCCCCTTCTAACATCTGTGAGACAGGTGGGTGAGTTTCCCCACTCCACATCTAACAGAGCCCAGCCTCTAAAAGGACAAACCTAACCCACTAAGGAAGCCATTCTCAATCTGGAATGGCTGGGACCCCTGGAAACATCTTGCTTTTGCTTTTAGTAACCGCATTCCCACAATTCAGCAGATCCTGGAACGAGGCCAGATGGGTTGTTTTCTAGTGAACTCATCTGTCCTGTTTTTAGCTTCAATTCCTCATGACTGTTTTATATTCTGAGCCCTGCCCTTATTTTCAGGTTCTCATAAAGAAAAGTTGTTACATTAGAATTGAGTGACTCTGTCTGCCTCCTTCCTCATCTCAGACTGTATTTTTACATTATCAAGTAAATTAAAAGCCATACATTATGAGTACGTGCATTATGGAAGCTCATTTAAAATTCTGTTTAGCACACATTTGCAGAACTTTTGCTGATTCAATGACTGCCACAATTACCCGTCAGGTGTAAATCAGCATTTTGCTGTGAGGAATACTGAAGGACTGGCCACCCCAACAGGGTCCATTTTGTCTGGCCTCATGGTCTGGGGAGGTGAGGGAGGGAAAAACTGAGCTCAGGAAGGCAATGTGAGCCAATGGGGCTCTTGGCCAGGGCGTTACACCTCAGGGAGCAAGGTGAGACATCCCATCCTTGTGTGGTGACAATGTCTCCCATAGTCACCACCATAATAGCAAGACTGTCAGTCCCCAAGGCTGGCTTGCTGGGTGTGCAGTCTGTGTTACTGCAAAGCATCTGGCTCTGAGAGGGACTCATGTTTGGTTTATTGCTCTGCTGTCATCACCTTGAAATTCTTAATAACTTTTCCACAAGGGGCTCTGCATTTTCCTTTGGCACTGGGCTCCATAAATTATGCAGTTTTATCATTTGCTACCATTAATGAGCATTTCCTACAAGTAAATGTTGAGTGGAGGTTTCTCTTGCATCATCTAATTTAATCCTTGTACTATTCAGCTATCTGATAAGTATTTAGCCATCCTTTAGGGCCATGCACTGTGTGAGATCCCAAGGATATCCAGAGAAATGGGATGAAATCATTCCTGCCTTCATGGAAATGACATTCAGAACACTACAGAAGCAGGTAATTTTAAGCTGTAATTGCTCTCATGGAAAAAAACAATAAAGTACTGAGGTAAATATAACAGGAAAAATTCATAAGGTAACTAGAAAGGGCCTTTCTGAGAGCCCAAGAAGTAACAACTATTGTACTCATTTTATAAAGGAAGAAACTGAGTCTCAGCGTTGGTGCATTACCAAGGTCTCAAAGTCAGACAGTAGCAGAGCCGCTTTGGAATCAAGTCTGGCTGACTTGGTGGCCAGTGTTCTAGAACAAAGCTTCTTAAAATGTAATATGCATAGAAATTACTGGGGACTGTCTTAAACTATAGATTCTGACTCAGTAGATCTTGGGTGGTGCTGATCTTGTTGAACTCAGAACCACATTTGAAATACAAGATCCTAAACCCCTCTGCAGAGGAACATGGTTGGGAGTGGCTATAGGACAGAGTATGGCACTGAGACCTGGGGGGCTAGCTCTCATTAGGGGAAGTCTGATGGGGTCAGTGCCATGAATAGGCCCAGAGGGACAGAGCAGTGACTCAGGGATCACAAGCCCCCACGAATCTCATGGATCTGCCTAACCCTTGGAGAAAAGAATGAAAAGATCACCATAACAGTTTCTGACCAAGAATTTGGAAGGAAAGAACTGACCAACAAGAAAAGGAGCTTTCTCCTCCTCTCCAGACTCTTCCCAGATCCCAGAGCCTAGGTTTTTCACCTTGGGTGTTAAGAAATGTTTCTTCCTTAGGTCCGAACGCAATCTTTTGCACTGTGCTTAAGTTCCTTTCCTCTTGCAAAGTTCTCTATGAAGACAGAGCCTGGACAGTTCACATACTCCAGTCATCTCTAGGTTTCTAAATTCTAATTTAAACACCTCACTGTCATTTATTTTTGTCCCTATGAGAGTCATTTTTAAATAATCTTTTTTTTCTGATTCTTCTACAGTTTCATGAGCCAAATATGACATTATAAAATCTGACTAATTTACAGCAAAAATAACCACCTCCCAGACCTCATAGAACACACTTCTCTTATTCCCCCAACAATGTATTAAATGTAGGACCAACTATCAATGCCAGGACTTCTCTACGGTATATGTATGTGTTCTGTCTTTCTGTTCTATGTAGTTGTGGGGTTTTTTTGTTTGTTTGCTCATTACTGAAAGCATGGTGATAATACACTAACTGGCACACAGTAGGTGATTAATAAACATCTGTGGAATGAATGTTATAAACGATCTTAAATTAGTTTCTGCTAAACTAGAACTTGAATTTAAACTATTACCTGTCTTTCAGATTATTAGGAAACTCCCCAAAAGGGGAAGTGACCTCACTTTAAAGCAAGAATGTAGATTGTGACATCCAAGAGATATTTTTCATGAGTAGTGGTTAGCCAAAGGAAGTGCAGAATCTGTCATTTTTTAGAAGATTGG
Organism: Suricata suricatta; assembly: GCF_006229205.1. Classification (NCBI taxonomy): domain Eukaryota; kingdom Metazoa; phylum Chordata; class Mammalia; order Carnivora; family Herpestidae; genus Suricata; species Suricata suricatta. Next base: position 57,893,085 of record NC_043714.1, read on the forward strand.
GAGGAAAGAGAATGGGAAAGAGCTCTGGTCTGGGAGTCAGGCAACCCACCTTCTGGCCTTGGCCCCACGCCAAACTAGCTGTGTGACCTTGGGGAATTCATTTGCCTCTCTAAGCCTCAGTAATCATAGGAGAAATGGCAGGGTAGAACTAGATGATCTCAAAGGATCTCTTTAGCACTAGCAGTCTGTGAGTCCACATGAGCACTTGGACAGAGCTTTTGCAAATAGAAGCCAGTGCCAACAGGAAAAGATTTGTGTAGAAATACAAGCATCTATCTGTCAGACAGGATCCTTGGACAAACACAGCTCTTTCTCCATAGCTTGGAGTCATATTTCCTACCTTGTAGTTATTACAGTGTCTTTATAAGCACAATTGCCTGTTTGACTTTTTTTTTTTTTTCCCCAAAAATGTCTGTCTTATCATACCACTGGGCCCGGCCTCTGCCCATGTTTGTCTCCAAAGTCCATCCAGTCTTCCTAGTGGTGCATTCGCTCTGCCCTCACAACTCCCACTAACTTGGTACACTCGCTGCTGGATAGGGCCCATTTAACCTGCACACCCATCTGACACCAAGATGGCTAATCAAACACCCTGTGGATTTCACCTCTATTCTCCAAGATGTCATCTCCCTGAGTCCCCGATCTCCCTCTCACGATAAATCACTCCCTCTTCTACATTGCATAGGGGCAACGGTGGGGAGACCCTGGCTTCAGAAGGGTAACCTTGCACCATCAGTCAGCCTCCACTGGTCTCTGCTTCTTCCCACTCGCCCTATACCAGGAGCCCATTTTTGCCAAAAATTTTTGTTTTTGTCTGTTTCTGATCCAGTACACAAGCTTCCCACAGGTACCTAATGTGCCATCTGCATTTGAGTGCATATCATCCCTGCATTCAGCCTGAATCAAGGGCTTTTCTCTCAGCATCTGGAATTTGTAGGTCTGTTGGAGGCATTGGCAGAGCAAACCAGGAGTCACGACAAAACAGCATCTGTGAAATGGGATAGCCTACAGACAGAGGCCAAGGAGCTTTGGAGTAAGCAAAGGAGAAAACTGGCTGTAGGCCAGGGACAAGGAAGCAGGCAAATGTGGACCCTGGGCTGTGGATCTTCTGTGCGCCTCGCAAGGCACTGAGTGGTTTTAACAACATCAGTGGATCATCTCAGTGACTCTATGTAGCATGACTTCCAATCTACAGATGGATAAAGTGAGGCCTGGAGCAGGGAGACAACTTGTCCAAAGTTGAATGATGAATAGAAGGGCTCAAATCCACGCCTGCTTAACTTCAAATTTGTATTCTTTCGTTTTGTATCAAATTGCTGTGAGGAAAGGAGGAAGAGTCAGGACAAGAGAAGGAGGTACAGGAAAGGAAGGGAGAGGAAAAAGAAAAGAAGGAAAGAATGGAGGCACATCTACAGCTGTGCCATGTGGCACTCAGGGTGTGACACCAACACCAGAAAACACCCTCTCCTCACTTTCTGGTTTGGTTCTAGGATGGCAACATTCAACACGTTGCTAAGTCTTTCTTTCATCAGGCTTCTTGCAGCTTTTGCCAAGCAGGTACAACGGTCCTCTGTCACCTGTGACCACCTTCATGGACCATGAAGGCTTCTAGCCTTGCCCACCTATGTACAGGCACTACTGTCCACCACTCTATGAGCAAGCATCCCAAAATGTAGTAGCTTAGACATCATTAGCATATTATCATCTCTCCTGGGTCTGAGGGCTAACTCGACTTAGTAGGGTGGTCCTTTCTCAGGGTCTCTCATGTGGCTACAGTCAGACAGCACCTGGTTCTCAAGGTAATGTATCATCATGGCTTTCTTGCTCATGGGTCAGGTCATTTGAGACCTCACCTGAGGCAGCCTTCCAGAACATCTATGGGTAGCCCCTCCCTGTGCCTGGAGGTTCCTCATAGCATGGGGCTAGGTAAGAGCCCTTGGTGGAGGCTGCATTGACTTTTATGGGGTAGCTTAGAACATCTGGTAGCATGACTTCTGCCATAGCCATAGACTTGCCCAGATTCAAGGGGAGGGAACAGAAAGTTCACTTCTCAGTGAAAGGAGTGACACTGTCACATTGTATAAAAGGGCATGTGGGATGAGAAATCTCATTACGACTGTTTTGGAAACTATATTCCACCAGAGTCTGCCCTTTGACCACATCCCACCCCTTTCAGCATACAAAAGGGTCTTCTCCCAAGACCACCAAGTCTCAAACCATTATAGCACTTGTTTGAAGCCCAGAAGTACATCAACTAAATAAACTTTAGCTACAGGTGAGGTTCCTTGCATGTCTCTCTCTGAGCACCATTCCTCATTCTGAGCACCAGACTACTTTCTGTGGTAAAGGAGAAAAATAAAGCATGGTAATTATACAGTGGAGAGCTTGGACCACCCCTTGACTGGTGATCACAATAAACATTATCAACATCCTGAATGGGAGACATATGATGATGGCAGGCCTCCAGATGTGGTTCCTGAGAAAGATACCTCTGCAGGATTCTGGCCTAAAATGCAAAATCTGAATCTAATCACAAGGAAACATTCTACAAACTCAAAATGCAGAAAAGTTCTTGTTTGTTTGTTCATTTGTTTGTTTTCCTCGTGGAGGCATAGAGGAATGTGGCTTTTACTCTCAAAAATATCAGTGTCTTAAAAGAAGAAAAAAATGTTGTGGAAATATATTTCAGATTAAAGGAGGTTAAGGAAGACAAGAGAACTAAATGGAACACATGATTCCACACTGTATATTGTGCATATAATCTCATTAGGTCAACCGACAAAATTGGAAGAGGGCAATAAAAAGGTGTTGTTAATGTAACTTTATATAGTTAATAACTATACTGTGGTTATGGAAGAGAATGCCTCTCTTCTTTGGAAATACCAACTGAATATTTAGGGGTAAATGACAACAATGTACGTAATTCACCCTCAAATGATTCAGCAAAAAAGTAAAAATTAAAAATGAGTAGGGGTAGTGGGAAGTCAAATAATAAAGCAAATGGAATAAATAACATGTTAAAAATAGTGAATCAGGGGCGTCTGGGTGGCTCAGTCAGTTAAGTGTCCAGCTTTGGCTCAGGTCATGATCTCATGGTTCATGGGTTCAAGCCTCCCGTGTCCGGTTCTGTGCTGACAGCTCAGACCCTGGAGCCTGCTTCAGATTCTGTGTCTCCCTCTCTCTGACCCCCTCCCCTGCTCGTGCTGTCTCTATCTCTCAAAAATAAATAAAAAGCATTAAAAATAATTTTTAAAAAATAGTGAGTCAAAGTAAATATATGGAGAATATATGGTTGTTCTTTGTGTAACTTTCATTTCTGAAAATGTTTAAATTGATAATTATTTCCAAGTAAGAAGTGATGAAAAAGCAACAGTAAGTCAAACCACTGGGACTTCCACACGTGTTCAGGCTGGGTCCCCAACAGCACCCACAGCCACTGCATTGCTTGCGTCACCACTACATGCTAACAACTTAAAAAAAAATTTTTTTTGTAAGGTTTGTTTATTTTTGAGGCAGAGAGAGAGACAGAGTGCAAACAAGGAAGGGGCAGAGAGAGAGGGAGACACAGAATCTGAAACAGGCTCCAGGCTCCGAGCTGTTAGCCCAGAACCCTACACAGTGCTCAAACCCACCAACTGTGAGACCATGACCTGAGTCAAAGTCTGACGCCCAACAGACTGAGCCACCCAGGCACCCTGCTAACAACTTTTAAAGGCCAATTTCATTTTAAAGTGTCATTGATGGGGGCACCTGTGTGGCTCAGTTGGTTAAGCTCCACCTTCAGCTCAGGTCATGATCTCATGGCTCCTGAGTTACAGCCGCACATCAAACTCTGTGTCGGCAGCTCAGAGCCTGGAGCCTGCTTCAGATTCTGTGTCTCCCTCTCTCTCTCTGCCCCTCCCCTGCTAGCACTATGTCTCTCCCTCTCAAAAATAAATAAACATTAAAACTAAATATATAAATAAATGTCATTGATGGTGCAATAAGAGTGACTAACTTCTTAAGTCTCGACCCATGGGTACATGTCATTTTAATATTCTTTATGATGAAATGGGAAGTATACCATAAAGCATTTCCATTGTCTGCAAAATTATGATCATTGTCTCAAGGAAAAGCATTTGTACAGTTGGTTGAGTGCGAGCTCGATTAATTTTTTTTTTCTCTCGTGGAATTCCATTTTGGCTCAAAAGGATGACCTACAGATGACCTACAGATGAACTATGGTTATTCAGACCCAAGTACTGACTGGCAGACACTTTCTCAAAAAGGAGTTCAGTGAGCTGGTCACTTTGAGGAAAACCATTGGCAGTATTTTTGCTACTAATAACACTTCAGACTTCACATAAAAATTAGAAAATACTACAAAACTTAATATCTGCCACCATGGATCTGAGAGTGTCCCGATGCTTAAATACTTTTCTTATGAGATAAAGTGATATTAATCACTACAATTTTGCACACTGTAAAAAAAATATTTGGAAGATCTGTATAACCAATATTTTCCAAATGACCAATGGATGAAGATGCAAAATCATGTGTGCATAAAGACACTTTCAAAGTGCAAAAGATAGTAATGGATTTTAAAGTATCTGAGGAAGAAAAGTTTATTAATAAGGTTTCAGATTTTTAAGAAGCTACTATTTGTTGAGTTTTGATATAATATCAAAGAAGAATCTCCACAATTATGTGAAAGGCTATTAAAATACTCCTCCCTCTTCCTCCTAAATATCTTTGTGAGCACAGCTTTTCTCCAAATACTTTAAGCAAATAAAATGTCACAACAGAGTGAGTGCAACAACAAATATGAGAATCTAGTTATCTTTTTTTTAAGTTTATTTATTTGTTTTGAGAGAGAGAGAGTGTGTGTGCCAGGGAGGGGCAGAGAGAGAGAGAGAGAGAGAGAATCCAAAGTGGGCTCCATGCTGTCAGTGTGGAGGGGCTCAAAGTTACAAACCATGAGAGTTGAGCTGAAACCAAGAGTTGGTCATTTAATAGACAGAGTCACCCAGGCACCCCTAGCTGTCTTCTATTAAGCCAGACATTAAGAAATTTGCAAAAATATAATACAAAACTTCTCTTCCTACTAATGTTTCTGGCTTTATTAAATACAGCTATTTTTATTTTTAAAATATAACATTTATAAGGTGCCTGGGTGGTTCAGTGAGTTAAGCATCTGATTCTTGATTTCCACTCAGGTCATGATCTCACCATGCACCCGATCAAGCCCCAGGCTGGGCTCTGTGTTGTTGTCAGTGCAGAGCCAACTTGGGATTCTCTGTCACTGTCCTTCCTGTGCTCCCACTCTCTCTTTCAAAATAAATAAACATTTAAAAATAAATAAATAAAGTGAAACTGGTTTATTGCTACTTTTAAATAAATTAGTAAGTAAATATTTAAAAATTTATCAGTTTTAATTTCTAATATGGTATCTACACAAACCAAAGCTCTTTGGGGTCCCCAATAATTTAAAAGGGGTCCTGAGATCATTTTATATTCTCAGTGGGAAGGATGGTAAACTCAGGTGCCTGCTCCTCTCCCATGGCTAACTGAAACTGTCCCTGGAGGCCACCTCTATAAGGTGTTTTGTTAACCACACCTTCTAGTCAACAGCAGGCACATGACCTCAGCTTGGCCAACTGTATTTTCTCTTCTGGGATTTTAATTCTAGAATGAAATAAAACTGTGGCAGAAAATACAATTTCTGTTCATTCATTCTAGTGCTTGAGATAATCTGGAGATGCCTGCTTCTTCTCTGTTCTAAACCTGAGTTCTTCAGCCTTCCTTTTCATCCAATGAGGTTCCTTAGAGCAGGGCAATGCATTTTTTTTTCCTGTTTCTTTCCCTTTATTTTAGCCAGCATAGGATTTTGTTGCTTGCTCCCAAGGAATCTTAATGATTTATTAATTTCTTGCTTTACCTGGAAATGCCTTCTCTTTGTGTTTCCTCTAAGCTACAGTTCTGCTCTTTATACTGAGTCCTGCATGTCCTGATTCTGAAAAGTTCTGTTCTCTGCCTCACATGATGTCCAAGAGAGTTACAGTCTGCTCCTTCTAGTCAATCTTCATGACTGTGATCCAGGATAAAAACAACTCAGAATTGTTGAGAAACATGACTACTTAGATATTTCCCGTTAAGCTTGGTTAAATTTCTCTTTGCCTGGAAGAGCCTGGGGCATTTCCTGTTTAGCCAATTAAAGCCCATTGTTTTGTTTTGTTTTGTTTTAAATTTAAGTAGGTGAAAACATTATGAGAACAAAAAGGCACCCTAAAAATAACAATATGGTTTTGTGTTATTATTATGTGGTAAAAGAGGAATCAAAGAAACCTCATGGGGATAAAGAGTACTAGATTTGGAATCAGAAAACCAGAATTATACTTCTAACTTTTTATTTCACCCAAGGTACATCTTTGAGCAAGGACTGGATGATCTCATCAGTCCCTTCCAGCTCTAGTTATGTAATTTAAAGTTCAGCAAAGCACCACCAGCTATCACTTCCTCCTCCATGCCTTCCTAAACAAAAATCAATGCCACCTTTCCTTAGCAGTGTTCTTTGGTGGTTAATAGCACAGGCTTGGGATCCTGGTCTACCTCAGATCTGAGCTAAGTAACTACTTCTCTCAGTGTCAGTTTTTCCCATCTAAAAAATGGGAATGATGATATCAAGGCATCGTTTGTGGATTAACAAGGTAGCATATATACCAAATTTAGCACAAAGCTCATAATAGAACAAATACTTAATGAAGGCGATCTGTAATTGTATTATACCTACAGGTGAACATTATCTCCATGGATTATAGTCATCTTGCCACTGAATATATTTTTTCAGACAGCTTGCTATCTGTAATTCTAAATGCGTTTTACCTACAACTCAGAAAGAGTTAGGCTAAATTTATCACTTTGCATAGAATCAGCAAAAACAGTAATAGGATGTACTGTCAGTGAGTAATGGCATGTATTTGTAAAGGATCAGAGCCTCCTGCAAAGAAGAGGAGGGATTCAGACCCCATCTAGGAAAACTCCTTTGCTGCTCTGTTTGCTGCCCTTCAGTCTATCACTTCACTGAGAGGTGGCTCACAAAAAAAAAAAAAAAAAAAAAAAAAAATCAAGAGAACATCATGGGCAAACTGCTCACACTCAAAAGAAGCTACCTCTCAGGATCTGTCTTTTTTGTGCTCAGCTACATCCCATCTGTTGTGCCCTGACTTGTGTTCCCCTCATATCCATATGTTGAAGCCTTAAATCCCAGTATCTCAGAATGTGTAAATGAATTTGGAGATAAGGTCTCTAAAGAAGTCATTAAATCAAAATTAGTTCATTAGAGTAGGTCCTAATCCAGGATAACGGGCATCCTTCTAAGAACAGGAAATTTGGACACAGGCATGTGCCCGCATTGCGGAAAGGCCATGTGGTGACAGAAAGGGAAGATGGCTACCTACACGTCAGGGAGAGGAGCCTCAAAAGAAATTGGTCCTGCCAATCAGTATCTTGGTCTGAGTCTTTTGGTCTCCACAACTGGGAGAAAATAAATTTCTGTTGTTTAAGTCCTCTGCCCAAAATACCACACACTGAGGATGAAGGAGTCCTTCTCCCTCACCTACCATTCCTAATCAGCTGTCAAGACCTGTCAGTTCTACCTCCTCAGCTCCTCTTCTTTCTGCCTCTTACTCCCTGTTCTGTTTGCTGTCACCCTAAGTCAAGCCCTCATTAACTCTTGCTTGGATTATTAAAATGGCCTCATAATTGGTCTATCCACCCCCCAACTGCATGCTATCCAAACCACTCTACTGATGGTTGAATTGATATTCATAAAGTACTTCAGTTCTGTCACGTCCCTGCTTGAAAAACTTCAGTGAGTCCTCTTTTCTTATGAAAGTAAACCACAATCTCTGTCCTAGAATTTGAGAACTTCAGTGTTCTGACACCCCAGTCTCACCTCTGTGTATATTTATTCACACAGTGCTTCTCATGATCCTCCACATTTCCCTCTCTGGCTCCTACTCAAGAATCCACCTATACCTGAATCCCTCAGATCCCCATTTTCATCAGCCGTCTTTCCATCCTCTAAGACCCAGCTCTGATGCCATGGATTTGAAGGTGACACCAACCAGATGGGACCGCTTCATCTTCTGAAAAGCCAGAAGGTGTTACTTTTTTCCTATTACATCTACACTTCTTTTTTTTTTCTTCCAAATATAAGCCATAGTTTTCCCACTGTATTCAACTGGTTTGTCCCTTAATTCAACAAGTATTTACTGAGTACATGGATATTCTTGGACACTATGGATACAATAATGAATGTACAGAACAGACAAAAACACTTGCTTACAGTTTATACTTCATCAGAGGGGAGAAATTATAATATTAAGAAAAATCTGTAATACATTAGATAGTGGTGGGTGCTAAAGAAAAAGGGGAAGTCAGGAAAGGGGATGGGAAGTCTGAATGAGGGGTTTGACATTTTAGACGCAGTGGTCAAGAAGGTGACTTGAGTGAAATTCGGAAAGAAGTGAGGCAGCCAGCCATGCAAATATTTAGGGGGAAGAGCACTCAAAGCAGAAGGAACAGAAAATGCAAATGCCCTGAAGCAGAAATTTGCCTGGCATGTTGAAAGAAAAAGGATAAACCCTGAGTGGAATGAATAAAGACTGATGAACAGTGTCCCTGAATACAAAGATTGTGTTTGGAGTCAAAACACAGTAGAATCTTCCATCAAAGTAGACATGAAATAGGACTATTGGAAATAATGAACATATTCCTTCATTAATTTCTGCATTTTTAGGTTTACAAATGGAGTCTTTTTCTTTTCCTTAAGAATTCTCATTACTTGTTTCATGCAGGCCTCCTGGAAAATCAATTTCCTCGGTTTTCATTTGTGTGGAAATGTCTTTATTTCATTTTCAATTGTGAAGGATAATTTTGGGGGGTAAAACATTCTATGGTGGTATCATTTTTTTTTCAGAAACGTAAATATTCCTTCCATTGTCTTCTGGGTTCCATGCATTATGTTAAGAAGTCAGCTGACTATTCAACTGAAGCAGAGTTTGAAGTCTTAGCCAAATGGCTCCAGATGCTGCTTTCTTCAAGCTGAGCCCTCCAGGCAATTTGTCCTGATTTCTTGGCTCAACAAATCATTATCCTCCTAGGTTTTGCAACAGAAAAGCAATTGAACCAAATGAAGAAAGTAAAACCATACTCAGACTTCACTGAAGCTTGAGCCCCAACTCAGAAGACACTGAGAGAATTCCATACACACTCCCCTGTACTTGAGGAATTGGTATATCAGATTAGACTCAAATGCGACAAAGGGACATGGTCTAGGAAGGAGAAGGCATGAAGCCTAAAAATGATAGCGGTGCCACAAGAAATCCCGGATCCAGTTAAGAACCCAATCCCAACTCCATCTATTTAGTGGTGCACCAAATGACTAAGATATCCTCCTTGCTCTCACTTATCTTTCCAACTGTGACAAATAGACACCTAGGCAGAAAACTCTAGCATAATGTGGTATGTGCTATAAAAAAATATATATATACAGGGACCTACTACATTTTGGAAAGGGGACTGGGGAGAATGGGTTAGAAATTCTAGAGGAGGGGGGCATCTGAGTTGTTCAGTTGGTTAAGTGTCTGACTCCTGATTTTGACTTAGATAATTATCTCACTGTGAGTTCAAGTCCTGCATCTGGCTCTGCAATGGTGCTCGCTCTCTCTCTCTCTCTCTCTCTCTCTCTCTCAATAAATAAATAAATAAATAAGTAAACATAAAAGTTAAAAGAAAAAAAGAAATTCTGGAGGAAGTAAGTATTGGCTGAGTTTATTCTTAAAGAATCAATGAAAAATTAGATTGGAAGGGAAAGAAGAGGATCCCAGGCAGCAGGTACAGCATCAGCAAAGGCAACAGGCTAAAAATAAATAAACAGGAAAAGAAAACTTAGAAGAACACAAGAGGCTTCAGTGGTGACATTATGGGAGACCTAGAAAACCATGTAAAGGAATTTGAGAATCCTAGGCAATAGAGAATTTTTGAGTGCTTATAGGCAGCGGACATGTTATTTAGATCAATAATTCCACATACATTTTTTGGTATATATGCTTTATTATTTTATTTTATTTTACAAAATTGACCCATAGCTTTCATAAGATTCTGAAAGGCATCAATGACACAAAAGGATTATGGATCCTTATATAGAAAGGGATAGTAAATGTGAGCATATATGAGAAATGTCTGGTCACATTTAAAAATATTTAGATGATACAACTCATCCCATGCTTATTGAATCAGATTCGAACATGGCTTAGAAATCTATGTATATTTATAAATCTTTGGTAGAGCTCATAGCCAGAAAAATTCAGCTACCATTGATCTGGAACAAGAGGGGTAGGCCCTAACTCTTGCTTCCCCAGGAATCACCCACATTTCCATTTTCTGTCTCTTTTGTTTATTAACATCATGAATGACCTCACCCCTCAAGTGAGGTCCTAACTTCACAAAGAATGTGATTTTACTCTCCAAGTTACAATAGAATAATCCTAACCGAATAAGGTTTTCATATAATAGCTATAACCTGCTCAGAATAACATAGTGAAGTGATTTTCCTAGATGATCTGAGACCTGGATGACCTAAGGATATTTGGCTTTTGGGTGGCCATCTTGGGAATAGTTTTTAGCATCATGTAGAATGCCTGAGGTATTCACCTAAATAGCATGAAGACAGTTGTTTTTGTAATTAAAGATTCAGTGATATACTGCAGAGTTGGTGCCTTTAAGTAGCTTAAGGCTTTATTTTTATAGACACTATGAGTTGATGGGTGAGGAAAAAAAGGGGCCTCAAAATAAAGTATTTAGACAATGTTATGCAAAAAATAGCTGAAGGAATTTGCTCCTGCCAATATCTAGAAGCTATAAATAAGGAGTTAGGGAGTGAAAAGAAGAAACCAGCATGAAATCCTTCTGAGATATGCTTGGCTTAAAGAGATTTTTTTTTCTTCAAAAAAGTTGCAAACAGGTTGTAGATACGATACTCTAAAAAAAATCTGAATGTTCTCTTCCTTACTTAAGGAAGGGGGTGGAATATCATACCCGCTTATTCGAAAAACTAGGTCGGATAGTATCCATGCATAGATAGTCTAAACCAGAGCTGGTCCAAGCCCTTGGGAACATGAAGAAAACAAAATATTAGTCAAATTTTGCACATCTGTCAAAAATACAACATGTCTACCATCTAATAGCCCTAGCCTCTCCTCTCATCTTTTAGAGTAGTTTTATATATCACGGCCACGCAGGCATTTGTTTCAACTAAGTGGTTCTGTGTCATGAATCATATTCTTGGTAATATCTACTCACTGGTTGATCCTTTGACTCAGAGTGACTTACATTTGTTTATTTTTGAAAGAGAGAGAAGGAGAGAGAAAGGGAGTGGGAGAGAGAGAGAGACAGACAGACAGACAATTGCAAGCAGGCTCCATGCTCAGTGTGGAGCCTGACATGGGACTTGATCTTATGACTGGGAGATCACAATTGTGAGATCATGACCTATGCCAAAATCAAGAGTTGGATGTTTAACTGACTGAGCCACCCACGTGCCCCCAGAGTGACTTACATTTAGAATTGGGTTCGTTTTCCCAGCAAGAATCCAAAGGCCAATGAATTCAACTCCATTTTAGGATCATAGGTAATTGATACTTTTCATTAACCTTGGGCACTTCCACCAGTTTGGAAAGCAAACAGTAGCAGAAGGTTTCTTAGGATTTGACATGTTACATTTAGTGGAAATGGCATATAAACTGGAGGATGAAATGTTATTACAAAAATTACAATCCAGTATTTAGACGGAGCACTTAGGAAACATGACTGTCTTATTTTGTAAAAGTAGGTTCTTGTGCTGTAACTTTTGATGGCTTTGAGGATTTAGGGAAGCATTTCTTATCCTGGTGTCATTGGAATCATAGGAGCCCATGGATACCTTTCAGGTTGTTCACGGACCTCTTCCATAGTGTGTCAAATATTGTGTACATGTGGCTTATGGATATCTCTGGGTCAGAGATCATAGCTCCGATTGAATTTCAAAGGAATCAGAGACCCCAAGAGTTTGGAAAACAGTTGCTTTGGTATCTCATAGTAGGATAAAACCTACATTCCTAAGTTTAAATGTGTCATTTTGGTGCACCCACCCTACTTTTGAGAAAGGTGCTGCTTTGTCTTCTCATTGGCTAATATTTGATGCCCTCATTAGCCAGGATTGCAATCATGGCATCCTATTTTAATTTTTTTCAAAATTGTGTTTATTTTATTGCCAGTGAATTTACGTATTCTTAACATTTTTAAAAAGTGAGGCATATAAATAACATAATATAAAATACAGAGATAGGTGTATAATTCCTTTTGAAAATTATACACTGATATAATCATTTCCTATTTCAAGATATAGAAAGATATCCATCACCCTAGGCTGTTACCTCATACTTCTTTCTACTTACTCTCACATCTACCCCAATCTAGAGGCATCCACTGTTCTTATTTTTATAATTGGATATTAGTTTTGCCTATTTCAAACTTCATAGGAGTATTTTCCTAATGGTGTCTTTTGATAAACAGAAAATTTTTATTTTAATGGAGATTAATTTTTTTTCCTTTATGGTTGGCAATTTTTTTAATCCTTCTACATTTTGCTTACTCCAGGCCAAAGTCAAGAAGATTGTTTCTAATCTTTTCTTAAATACCATAAATTTTAACATGCGAACTTACCTTGTTCCTAGCTTTATTGAAATATAAATGATATATAAAATTGTGTAAATTTAAGGTATATGATGTAATTTAATGTAATTGTAAGTACAATGTGGTGATTTGATATATGTGTGTATACTGCAAAATTATTTCCACAATAAGGTTGGCTAATATAACCATCCTCTCACATATTTAGGTGTGTGTGTGTGTGTGTGTGTGTGTGTGTGTATGGTGAGAATTTAAGATCACTCTTAGCAACTTTCAAATATACAATGCAGTATTGTCAACTATGTTCACCATGCTGTACATTACATCCCCAGAATGTATTCATTTTATAATGAGAGGTTTTCACCTTTGACTATTTCCACCCATCTCCCCACCCTCACAACCACCATCCCCTGGTACCACCATTCTACTCTCTATTCCTATGACTTTGGTTTTTTGATTCCACATGTAAGTGAGAACATACAGTATTTGCCTTTCTGTTTGACATTTCACTTAGCATAATGCCCTCAAATTTCATCCATATTGTGTTGCAAATGACAGGATTTCTTTATTTTCCAAGGCTGAATAATATATATAATTATTACATATATGCAATATATATTCTATACAATATGTTATACATAATATTATATGGATATATATCACATTTTCTTTTCCATTCATTGATGGACACTTACACTGTTTCCTATTGTGACTATTGTCAATAATGCTTCAGTGAACATGGGGATCTCTTCCAGAGAGTGATCTCATTTCCTTCAGATATATATTCAGAAGCGGGATTGCTGGATCATATAGGTAGTTTTATTTTGAATGTTTTGAGGAACCTCCATACTGTTTTCCATAGTCACTATTGCAATATACATTTGCTCCAACAGTTCACAAGAGCTCCATTTTCTTCACATTCGAGCCAGATAGATGGTTCTCTGTATCTCAGGGCATCTGTCTTAGCTCTCCTGCCCTGTCCCCAGTCCCCAGTCTGCCAATGACTTGCATTTGATAAAGCCTTATGTACTTTGAAGGGACTCTCTTTTTTTATGCCCTATTTCCACAATTTGAGGAGTTTCTGCTTTGCATTGGTGAGAGTCCCAGGGACCTCAGGAGGATTTTTCTTAACTTTCTTGGTCTGCTCCCAGCCTTTGGTTGGTCATGGTCATGCACTAAGTGGAAGTCCAGTGAATCGTGAAGGAGGAGGTCTCTCCTGTGTTCTTTTGGGGGATCTCAGCTTTCCTGCTCTTCCCCCAACCTTCAGTGGGGCATTGTTTTGCACTGTAATTGTCCTCTACATGTTGGGATGAGAAGGATTTTCTGTTTTCCTTCCCTTCCTTCAGATATTGGTGGACCACTGCCCTTCACCCAGTGAAGATTCAGTGTGACTCAAAGGGCTTTCTCTAAATTCTCTTGCCTTGCATTCAGTTTCCTCCTGTATAAAATTGGCAAGGATGTCATAGAAAAGAATTGGCAGGTGTGACTGAATCACCTGGGAATTTGAGTTTTTCAGGCCAGCCTGCACATGGCCACTAAAAGTTTATTAGCAATTCACCTGGTTTGTCCTTTTCCCACTCTCTAAGGGAATAACACTCTGGTGTTGCTAGGATGAAAGCAGCCATAGGATACTCTTCTCATGGGAATGGATTGTCTCTTCTTAAGATTTAGCTCATTTAAGTTTCTTTGCATCTGCTGTTCTATGCCAGGCTTTAAATTACCATGATATTGTAACTTATACTTACTGTAAGGGTGAGTATGACAATCTCTGCAACTTCTTTTATCCTAACCAGAAATAGAACTCAATTTTTCCATTTTGAAAGTCTTCAGAGCCAGACCATTCCTAAAGATTTTGAGAAGAACATGCTTTCTGCTCCTCTCTGCATACTTTGGTGAGTGTAGTAGAATTAGATACGACCCACAATTTCAGTGTTTTGCACTGAAAGTTTTGCATTAGGGGAAAAGAAAATGGGATTCAATGAAATTATTACTATTATTATTACCTATTTACTTTAGTTTTTGCTGAGAGCACCTGCCATTAGCCACACAGTCATCCTAAGCCATGTCAGACTAAACCATGTCTTTGTGTGAGGATGAGGTCCATCATACATATCTAGGCACTCATTTCCCTCTGTGCATGCTTCTGATGGATGGAGTTTGAGTTTATGTCCCTTTGTAAGTAGTGTCTTTTCCACTCTTTTCTGTTAGTTATATTGATATTTATTTCTTTAAAAAGCCCAGCCTTAGCTTCTTTTCTTTTTTTAAGTTTATTTATTTATTTTGAGAGAGACAGAGACAGCATGAGTGGGGAAGGGACAGAGAGAGGGAGGGAGAGAGAGAATCCCAAGCAGGCTCCACACTGTCATTATAAAACCTGACACAGGGCTTGAACTCAACATAACTATGAGATCACGACCTGAGTCAAAACCAAGAGTCAGACTAACCCACTTATTTCTCACTTAAACACACATCTTCAATAAAGTCTCCTCCCAAGACATGTGAAATGCCTACTCTCCAACATTTCTGGTATAGCCTTGCTATATCATTAGTGTAAAGCTTACCACATTGTATTATGCACATAATGTTAGAGAAAAGGTGGTATCTCCTTTTTAAAGTACCAATGGGGGTGTCTAAGTGGCTCAGTTGGTTGAGTGTCTGACTTTGGTCATGATCTCATGGTTCCTGAGTTTTAGCCCCAAATTGTACTCTGTGCTGACAGCTCAAGACCTGGAGCCTGCTTCAGATTCTGTGTCTCCTTCTCTCTCTGCCCCTCCCCTTGCTCATGCTGTTTCTGTCTCTCTGAAAATAAATACATAAACTTGAAAACATAGAAGATATAAGGGGCATGTAACCTAGAAAAAATTTTCTAATATCCAACAAGAGGGCTAATACCAGTAAACTAGTCCCTCCTGGGGAATAAGTTTTTTTAAGCACCAAAGATGACCCTTTGTTAATTTTGCAATCATGGACCCCAATTTTTAAAAACATGATGCATGCCAAACTGCAATTATAATATTTTCCAGACAGCTTTTTATCAGGTCAATTTAAATTTTCTTTTGGTAGGCATTAGAGTACATTGAAATATCTTGTGAATATGCAGCAAAGGTCTAAAATGTTTATAATATTTGACCTGCTAATTTTAGGTCTATCATTTATCATAAGAGACTGGCTGTGGATGTGAACAAAGATTTTTCTTTGGGAACACTTATCATAGCATGGCTTACATTGGCCAAATGTTGATTACAATATTTATTATATAATTATAAGAAATTTTAAAATACCTAATTTCCAACAGTTAGGAATTGGGTAAAGAAAATATAGTATGACCATATATTTGAGTCCTATGCATTCATTACAATTTGATTTTTTGATGATGTAACAGCATAGAAATATGTTTGCTATATATTATATTTTTAAAAAGCATGTTATAAAATAACGTGTTGGGGAGCTTGGGTGGCTCAGTTGGTTAAGCCTCCGACTTCGGCTCAGGTCAGATCTCACATTCGTGGGTTCGAGCCCTGTGTCAGGCTCTGTGCTGACAGCTAGTTCAGAGCCTGGAACCTGCTTCCGGTTCTGTGTCTCCTCCTCTCTCTGACCCTCCCCCTCTCATGCTCTGTCTCTCTCTGTATCAAAAATAAATAAAACATTAAAAAAATAAAATAACATGTGTTTATAAATCTTTGGGGAGCAGTGCAAATATCCTCCAAGTTTCCCTTTTCATTGCTTAGCCTTGTTTTCTGTACTCTGAGATGGGATTACTGATCCTCTCTGATTAAAGACACATTTTAGGTTTGATTTACAAGCAGATTTAAGCAAAGAAACCAGGTTATTTGCTGTTTCATTTGGAGAAGAAATTTCAACTTGGCAAATCACTTACATATTGGCAAGAGCACATTCTCTCTTAATGTGATCGAAGCCACCAGGAAAGAAACATTAATAATTGGCACCTAAACTTCATTTTAATCCTCTGCCACCTTGACTATATTCTATTTAATGAGAATAAAAAACAGACCATTCCTCAAAGAAGTTCAGGCAGAAAATAAAAAATTGACTTTGTGTAATTTCTGCTGATGGATTGCCTATTCCTGGATGCTATGATGATTTTATGTCAACTGAGATTAAAATATAATTGTAGGTGAAAACAAAAGATGCCTGGGACACTAGAAAGATCACAGTTTAGAGATCACATGGGTCAGGATTAATATCCTGAATATTAAACTCAAAATGTTTCCTTTTTAACAGATTAAGGAAAGGATTCTTAAACCATTTCAGCAAAATATTAACTACTAATATTAGGTAAGACTTACATACTTCTTATGATATACTGGATGCTATTTTAGGAATTTTGTGCTTATTAATTTATTTTGCCCTCATGAGAACTCTATGAGGCATAGACTAGTGCAATTCTGAGGAAACTGAGGCAGAGAGGGGGCAGGTAATTTCCATAAGGCCACAGAAGTATCAAAAGTAGAATCAGGATTCAAACCGGGTGGTCGTGTTCCAAAGACTGTGACTTTGGGGTACCTGGGTGGCTCAGTCAGTTGAACATCCAATTCTTGATTTCAGCTCAGGTCATGATCCTGGAGTCGTGGGATTGAGCCCAGAGTCAGCTCCGTGCTTAGGGAGGAGCTTGCTTAAGATATTCTCTCTCTCTCTTTCTTTCTCTTCCTCCACCCCCACCCCTCACCCCTGCTTGCATGCACTCTCTAAAAATAAAATAAATCTTAAAAATAAAGAAGACTGAGACTTTAACCAGCACACTTCAACAGTTCATCTGAGTGAGGGCAAATGCAAATAAAAACCCTGGATCCTCCATAGTAGACAAATATATTCTCCAAAGCATAGCTGAGCCTCAAACAGTAGGCAACATCACCCAATTAGTTCCCTTTTATATTAAGACTTCCTGCAATCAGAAAGACTGTGTAACGTTAAGGGTTGCCAGTATGGAAAGACTCAAGGGTCCATTATTAACTTCTAGTTTTGTCTTGTCATGAGCAGACTTGGTAGAAATGCTCAGATTATAAAGCAACACCATGTTTAATTTATTAAGTAGGTTTACTCAAGGTGTTTTTGCATGCTATGCATTTGTTGAAACATCTGTGAGGTAGGGTGGGTTGAATTTTAAAGCTGCTTCTCCAATGGGCCTTCCAATAATATGCTCTCGCACTTGGGATTCTATCATTAGTCACACCGTGGGGCAGGATTTTACCAGGAGCACTCTCAGAGCCGTGGAGCCTGGGACTTGGCAAATTCCTTGCTGAGACTCCTCTGATGACTTGCCTTGTCCAACCGGACCCTGACTTCTCTCTCCCTTGAGGACAGGGAGTAGGATTTTTTTTTTTTAATTCCCTCTGATGCCTCTTGCACAGGACTGAGTATAGAGTAGCTGCTTAGAAAATACTTGTAAATAAATATTTGGAAGTCACTACTTTACAGATGGACAAACTGAAATACAAAACATAAAACTTGATTGATATTTGAAAGTAAATCAACAGCCCCAAGTACAATTTGGTGACTCATGTTTTTTCTCTAAAAATGTCCCAAGAAAGAGGATAGAAAAAGTGATGAGGAGGAGATGCCCCTGGAAAGGAAGGAGGGAAGAGGGATTGACAGCAGGTGCCTTACTGGATAAACCTGGCTACAGTGGTCCTGACACATGGAGCTGCATTTACACTTGGAACCATTTATAAAATCTTTTGAGAAACGCCAGTCTAATAAATGCTTTGCCAGCCAGTAATTCACGAGCTCTACACAGTAGTTGAAACCAAAGGAGGTAATGGCCACAGCTGTCAGGCTCCAGATGCTGCGGGCCCGGCCGCGCCACGTCGGCCCAGCATCTGCGTGGAGGAACGCTGGGAACTGGGCATATCACCACCGTTCACCCTGGCCGGCTTCCAGCAGCCCCGGCTGCATCTGGCCTGGAAGATGGCTGTTGCTGGCAGCACCGTGGTGCCCGCAAGGCTGGGCGCTAGGCTGCATCTGGGCAGGGAGAGTTGGACCTGCACCCAGCACACGGGGTGCAACCTCCTCTGCCTGTGTCCCCCAGCATCTCCCCCAAGCTTTGCCTTCCCAGGCATGCAGAATCCTCCTGGGAACCGACATGTTTCTGTCGTCAACAGAAAAGATGGAATGAAAACCATGTGGATGAAAAGTCATGTCACTCATTAATAATTTCTCTCTCTTTTTTCTTCTTCTTCTCTAAATTGGGAGGGAAAAGTCTTTGGTGACACTTGCTATAAAACACTCTATCTTGGATGGTGAAACTCAGACATAAAGTTACACAGGTCACTGAAGTAAATCAAGATGTATGGCACACACTCTCTCCAACGCACTTCTGGCTTCACCGTGCTAATGAATAGTCTATCACAAATGGGGTAAACAACTCCGAGAAGTGATGATACAACAGAGACATCGGCAACATTGTTAGAAAACTGCCCCAAATGGACGTCAGGTACAAAATGAGGTATACTTCTTTCTTTTTCTTTTTTTCTGCTTTATAATTTGCCACCGGAATAGTTCGTTTTCAGTGCCTTTCTTCTACCCCTCAACATATCCTACACATATTTTTCTCTCAAAGTAAACATACAAGGTTCATTATATGGTAACCAGGTAGGTCATTTGCATGGCCCCAGTTTTAGTAATAATCACAAAAGGGATGCAGTCCTATAGGAGAAGAACAGAGAACTATTGCAGAAACCAAATGGCCTTATAAAGGTAGAGTGACTGTAAAGCTAGCTTGACTTGATTTTAAACAAGCCTGGGAACATGCCTGTCTGAGGGCTTTCTTGAGGGCTGCTATCTGCTGCTTGATCCAGAGGATAATACAGACCTCCTCACCTGCTTAACTGAGCTCCGGAGGGCAGGAATTTGGATTGTTCATCTAGGCTCACAATATGGAACATGGTGGAACTTTAATGACAACTACAGAAAAGAACCTGTTAAGTAAAAATAATGACAATAATATCCTTGATTTTTGGAAAACGTAAAAAAGAGGAGATGGTTTTCAGGAGTCATCTTCATTGTTGAGATTATTTTGTAAGTAGTGGCATTTGTATCCATCCACAGCATCCAGACAGGCTCACGGAATTGATGGGGGAGGCCGTGTTCTTAAGGATGCTGGGTCTCATTTTTAAAAGTAAACGCAAAGTGGAAGAATCATCTAATGTCTGCATGCTGAAGCTCTAACACTGAGAGAGGCAAGCTCAGCACAGTTTGATATTAATGCTTATTCACTGGAAACGCAAGTCAAGACAACTTCGTCCCCCTCAATCTTCCCTGAGAAAATGAGGCCGGCAGTAAAAGAACTTTCCGGGTTAAATCTGGCCAAGAATGACAAAGCTAGCTGAAAATGGAAAGTAGGTAAATGAATTCAGCAACTGAAGTCCTGCTGCACTGGCCACGTGTCGATTCTATTAACTATTAGAAGGCAGGGACATTTTTATTTCAGAGTTCATGACAACAAGTGGTACCTTCTTTTTCTTTTTTTGAATTGGAGCTCTCAGAGACCAGAAGGAACATAAGACACCTTCAGGTCTGGAAGTTTGCCTCGGCTTTGGCATCCTTAATTCAGCTTGTCCAGCAAAAGTCGTCTTTAGATTCTAACCTGGGAGAGTTCTCTGCCTTTTCCCTACTCCTGCCCTCCAAACAGGTTTGATTAAAATTTCATTAGTTCTTAAATCAAAAGCCCATTAAAAAAAGGCAGTATATGGGTCTATTCATATTCATTCTTGTCACCCCTGGTTAAATTAAGTTCAGTAACCTTTATGAAACGCCTCTGGCATGACAGACTTCAAGTGGCCAGGTATCCAGAATGGTTAAAATAAAGGCTAATGTAGCCAACTGAAAATGAAAAACAAAAATCACTCTGAAAGAATAATTGAATGAAGTTCTTTGAGCACCAGTGGTAACAATAAGAAATTAAACTGTAATGCACATGAGATTCCAGGTAGGAGAGATTTCACTTTCTTCTGAAGCATCCTTTAAAAAGTGCGCTGTGATGTCCCGGTGGGCCCATCTAGCTATGTGATCTTTTGTGGCATGTCTACAAGGATTATTTCATGGGTTCTTCTCTATAGTCCTGTTTCCGGTCATCTCATTGTCAACAAAGGTGATCTATTTCATGTATATGCAAACTTGATTTGGTGTTTGTAAACCATTTCATGTAAATACAGAAACCAGCTTTGAAAAAAATTATTCTGATGTGGAACTGGAAAATGTGTGGAAATCCTAAGTGGCTGAGTCCTCTACAGAGTTTCTGCATGTAATTCATTATAGGATTGGCATTGTACTCTCTGGCCTTGGCTTCTTCCCAATTCATGCTGGCCCACTTAGGGACACCTGGTTATTATTAAACTTGACTGAGAGAGATAACTCCGGACACCCTACAGAGATGCTTATGATTTGTCAACTTGCTGCAGTGAAATACAACTCTTGCCTAAGTGAATTAAAATTACATCTTACTGTTGAGCCTCACTGATTTGCTAAGCATTATTCAATTCCCAGCTGTATGTTCCAAATGGGAAAAGAACATACTAGCTAGCATCCCAGAGATTTTTCTCAGACAATGACATGAAATGAAACCATGGAGATTTGACGTGGCTGAGTGTGTTAGATGCTGTTCTCATATATAACTGCTTTTTTTTTTTTCATGGAATGCATACTGTTTGTGGAGAATATGTCCCGTGAGCTTTGGGACAGGTAAATCTGGCAGGGCGGTCCCTGAATCCATTCATGTGACTCGTACAATTAGGGACATTGCTCTGCAAGCCAAGTGACAACATGAGCGTCAAGTTGGCTTGGGGTCATTGAACAAAACATTGCATGCGTTTTTGCAAAGGAGGAAGATTCAAGACTAATTTGTCAGTCCTCAAAAATTAATTTAAATACAAGTTTGCAAAGGCCAGCTGAATAAGGATTAATTGCTAACCGTTCAAGTCACTAAGAGCTGCAGCTTAAATGGTAAAGAACCTATTAGACCAGGCATTTCAGAGAAACAAGGGCAGGTACCCGCAGGCCTAAGAATTTGTTTTCAACAAATACAAAGGAGAGAATCACATCCACTTAGGAGAAGATGTCACATGCCTGAGAGTGGGCTAAAGCTGGGTCAAACTGGATGAGAGAGAGAGACTTCAAGAACTGTTCTGAATCACGAGACTGCAGAGGAAGCCCTCCCTTTCTCGGAACCTTCTTGCAGGCACTCACAACACAGCATCTGGATGCATGGGCTGGCCCTCACGCCGCCGTGAGGTAGCATGGAGTCACCTCGCTGGAACTCTGCAAGCACCCAGTGTCTCTCCTATTTGCGGGGTCCCTCCATCCTTGCCTCCTAGCCCACCTCTTTCCCTTCTGGATGTCTACAAAGCAAGAGGAGGTCAAGTCTCCCAGATTTATGGTTCCCATTGACCCAAGCCAGGCACTTGGGATGATTGGAACATAATTCTGTAATGGAATTTTCTTCTACGACAACACTAGAAATAAGTTTATGAGCTATATGAGAGTTCAGGGGGAAAGAACTAAAGTGTTTCTTGTTTATTCAGAATAAGAGGTGAACCTAATAATATTCTCCTCTATTCTCTCTTGCCTCTTCCAAGTAGAAGGAGGCATTTAATACCAGAAATCTCTCTTTTACAAGGGAGTAAAGGGACAACTATATTTTCTGTTTCATTGCAGTTACAATAATCAGAGACTGAAAGGAGCATTTGCACGGATAGAAGCGTTCTTTTTAACAAGAAGTCCTACACAGCTTCTCCACACATTAAAACATTAAAGTGGCAGGAAATGGTATTCACATTTGTTTCTGATTATTTTGTTTGCCAAGTTCTTGCTCGAAACAAGGTTTGACCAAAAAGTGGGATGAAGATCCCAGTGGTGAGGTGACGTATGCCCTCGGTTCCTTGTTAGCAATGCTCATGTTCAATGGCGTGAGTTTCTATATGATTACTTCTTTCTCAAGAGAAGCTTCTGAAACTCAAGGTTTTCACAAATATAAAGAGCTTGTCTTGTGGTTGCTGGTCTGCCATGGACACATTCATTGTTCCTTTGTCTCTAAACCAAAGCCTTCCCCCAGCTCTCAGAGGTCCTATGTCAGTGGTAAAGGTATAATCTAACCCACATCCCTAAAGAGCCTTGAGTCACCGTTGTGGGTCAATATTCCCATCTCACTAATATGCTGGTGGATTGTCTAGATGGTTCCTTGTGTGAACTGAACATTCTTAATTATACTAGTGTTTTCCTAGTACTAACTCCCCCCGCCCCGTGCAAAAGATGACCATACCTCTATATCTCACACAAAGTTTTCTGCTATAGCTGCCTACCTGGAGGTGATAATGCTTTCTTTCATGCAGCAACATATTAGAGTTCAAGTGGATCTGCAAATCCGAAGTGGAAACCATTTGCACTGGCAAAGTGGAATAATGAACTTGCCTTAAACTTAGGCTTGGTTATTTCTTGGCACTGGGTGGAGTGACTTCTTGTGTCTTCATGAAGTCTGAGCGTTTGTAACCGCAGCGAACCCTGCATGACCAAGGGCAATGCTGTTTGTGGGAAGAAGAGGGGCAGCTTCGAAATATTCACAACCAACACAATTTTGATTAAAGAAAGAACTCTGGTTTTTAATAGTTTTGATCATTAAAAAAGTTTAAACCTGCATAGCAATCATTTCAAAAATAATTATTTAATGTTCCATAATTAAACTGTACACAACCTAGTCTTGGGACATAGAAGCCAGTGAGGTGAGTTTGGAGCAGTCCTGTGCAGTCCCAGGAGCCAGGAGTCGAGTTTTCATTGGCCTTTTTTTTTCTTTTTTCCTTTTTTTTTTTTTTTTTTTTTTTGTCATTCTGTTCATCTAAGATTATTTGGATACTTGGCACAATCTGGCTCTGCTGCTGAGCGGATCTGCACTGGGAAGAGAGAGCAGCTTGACCCCGACCCTTCTCGCTTCCCCTCCCCCACTTGGCCGGATTCCTCAAAGTCGCTCAATGTCTCGGTATTTCTTCCTCAGAATGGAGACCTGGTCTTTAAAGAGGACAGGGTCGAGCCTCATCTGAGAGTGGATCAGCGGCATGTAGCCAAACCAGCTGGCAAACGTATTCATGCAGCTCTGTCGCTGGGCAAAGTGGTCGGGGTCAGCCCAGCGGGAAGCCCGAGAAGTCTGGGGAAAGGGAGAGAGACGAGGAAGACAATGAGACGAGTGCAAGGTGAGCTGGAAACACCGCAGCAATCAGATTCCAGGGCAAGCGGCAGAGCTTGGGGTCTGGACGGGCCACCAAACCTCCCATGAGCCTGGTGGAGATGACAGCACTAGTCCTGGGTTTCAACCTCTTTGGTTTCCCCAAGATGCGCAATTTTCCTTGATGTTCAAAAACACACGAACAGACAAAGCTCCATATTGACTAATTCCCTGGTCTGGGAACGATCTACCGGTTGAACTTCAACTACTGTGGTCAGTAAACAAAACTTTGTACATGCAATCAAATACTATGACTAATAATGTGTTTATGGTTTCTAGAACAGTTTTCTAAAACCTTCTGGTTTCCTTGGTTCATTCTGGATAAGTAGGAAAGATGGCTACTATCTCTTTAGCTCTCTGTGTTTCCCCTAAGTTCGGTTAAATATTTTTTGATCATGCTTATGACACCAATTTAAAAGAAAGCCTTAAATGGCTTAAGTGCTGAAATTTAAATAAGCGTAAGGTCTCTGAAACCATGTTTGTATGAAACAAAGAAAAAGAGAACTACCAGATTATGGTGGGGAAAAACACAAACACATTTATCAATAGGCAACTGTACAATGATGTATATGTACGCGTGTGTTCCATGTACTGTTAGAAAATATTTTCCTAGTACGGTACATTTGACTGTGAGAATCACTCAGAGTACTTAAAAACCCAAGTGTCAACGTGCTTCAAAGGAACCATGGAGGGTAAATACGAATGTCAAGTTACCTCTGAGCAGCCAAATAACAAACAAAACACTACTTGTAAAGTGTTTCCGTGAAGCTCATTTGAGCTTCGTAACAACAACCTGGTCAAGTTATCTACTCAGGTAATAACATTCCTCCCTGCAGAGATGAGGAAGCAGGTTTAGGGAAGTTACACTTACTTGTTCAAGAAGAAAGAGGCAGATCTTAAGTTCTATCCTCTATCATTTATAGTATGAGAGCTCTACTTAGTAAGTCAGAGAAAGTTTCTAATTAAGCTGACCAGTTGAGCCACTCAATACATCTTGAATTTGAATGGTTTGTCAGCCTTCATGATGAAAAATTCTTGCAAATCCTCTTGCTTGTTCTTTTAGTAGTTAGAGGAAAATACAATTTTCCACTAGACTCTTTGCTCATTAAGGACAGCGGCTCCATCACAACCAGAATCTAAAACAGTGCCTGATACTCTGTGCACGTTCATAAACACTGAAGTATGAAAAGTTTACTTCAAATCCTGCAGGCTGTTTGCTCTTACTAAATTTAGTGGATGAAAAATCACCAATTGTATTAACATGAGGCCTGGCTAAGTTTTCCTTTGCAAAAACTAGGTCTGTATATGATTTTCAGAAACGATTGTAACAGGTAGATGGGAAACCCCAAACAATTGAAAGGATAGAACCCTCAAAAGTACATCTGTCCAGGTTGACTGAAATCCTGTTGGATTCTCCATGATTCAACTTGGGTGGATCTAAATGGTCTAAAAGGTTTTGGCTTCTTATTGGTACTGGGCTCTGTCCAGGATGAATGAGAGTCGATGAACTATAGCATATCCAGATCATCCTGATACAGGGCCCAGAGATGTAAAATAAGGAGCAGTGGAATGAACAGAGCCAGGGATTCAACTCCTGGTTCCGTCTCTACTACTAGGTGACTTGCGGCACTATGTTTAAAGTCTCTGGATCCTAATCTCCTTACTTATGAAAAGAGAAAGTTGAATTCTATTTCCTTGCAAGTATCTTTAGTACTAAACTTACATGACTCAACAATATTTTACTTTCATACAAGTTTTCACACATGTCACCTCAAGCCCGTGAGGTAGATTTTAACCATTTCCATTTTAAGAATGAACCAACTAAGTTTCAGAAGGTAGCAGACTTGTGTATAACTTATAGGTAGTAGTTCTAGGTGAAAATCAAGGCTTATGCGTCTGTCACTATGATGCTCATCCAACTCAAGAGCACTTACCAGAAGGCTCTGTTGAAGACAGTATTATTAGCTATTCGTTACATAAAGCACTTACAATAAACTTACATAGATTCTTATATGTCTTTAATTCTGGAGAAGATACCCTTGACTTATGTCTTCCTATTCATACATGGGCCAACCACATACTCCCTTGGAGCTTTTAGGTGTGTGTGTGTGTGTGTGTGTGTGTGTGTGTGTGTGTGTGTGTGCATGCACTTGCCCAGGCACATGTATAAATACGCACATATATTTCTTCATTATGCTTCCTAGAAGAACAGTGAGTCCTTATTACCTCAGGCTGAACCACTAAAGAGCAAAGCAGGGGAGAAGAGTTCTGTTCTTACCTGCCCCATCATTGTCTCCTTATACTGCTTCTTCTGGGTGACTTTGATTGGAGGCAATTTTGTCACAGCAGACACCAGGAAATTCATGAGAATGTCCTCACAGTTGGCCAGTTGGTCCACCATGTTCTTCAGGCTGGCTGGCAGGTAATGGGTGTACAGGTAGTGATAATATCTGTAAAAACCAGACAGGTTTCATAAGTGACCATCATATAATGACAAGTGGTCTTCTTTGATAGGAAGCCTACACTTACTCTTTGAATCCCTAAACATATCATAGACAATGACGATAGCTATCATTTATATGGTACTTACTATATGCCACATAATGTTCTAAAGTGCTTTATAAGAAATGTCTCATGTAATTTCTCATAATGAACCTATGACATAGGTACTATCCTTCTCCATGCTTCACAGATAAGGAAATAACGTGCAGATACTGCTTGGCCAGCCTGACTTTTAAATATCAGGGTGGTTGGTTAGAAAGTACATATTCAGATGGTAAGAGAAGTTACTTACACATAATCTATATATCCTTAAAAACAGCTTTATAATTTTAATTATTGGCTTAATCAGCACTGTATTCAACCATCCTATGGCTCTGAGTCCAACAATATTCCATTTGTGTGGCCTATAAACCATATATCTTAACACTGTTAGATCAAAATTCTAATTAATCTAGTGGTCAATTATTATGGAGAACCCACAGTTAAGTTGAATTATTTCTCGCTCTACTATTTTTTTCTACTATTTTTTAAGAGGGATATAATAGCAAATATTTATAGGAAATATCATTTGAATGAATCAGATTCATTGAGGGGTAGTGACAGGAAGAAAGGGAACAAGAACTTTCAAGAGGTACAGTCTTAAGGGGCACCTGGGTGGCTCAGTTGGGTAAGCGTCCAATTCTTGATTTTGGCTCAGGTTATGATCTCACAGTTTGTGAGTTCAAGCCATATGTCAGACTCTGCGCTCACTCTCTCTCTTTCTGACACTCCCTTGCTTGCTCTCTTTCAAAATAAATAAACATTAAAAAAAAAAAGAGGTAAGGGCTTAAGATCAAGATACCTTGTGCACTTGTAACTCTGTCCCTGAGATGGCAAAACTCTCTATTCTTTACTAAAGACTAGGTTAAGATTAGTGTGTTCACCTTACTAAGGCTGAGGAATGGGGTTTTTATTAATGACTGAGTCAGTAACATGAACCATTTACACTCACTGATTTGGTAGTCTGACCCAAGTCCTTTGGCTTTAAAGTCCAACTATATTTAAACAACTCCCAAATGTGTATCTGTATCCCTGCCCTTTTCCCAGCATACCCTTTTAGATGTCTTAGCATGCACAAGACTGAACTCCTGTCTTTTTCCTAATAACCTAATTCATCTATAAGTGTTTCCCCATCTTTTACTGAGTCCTATCCCTCCAGTTCCTTAGGTCAAAAAAACTTAGTCATCAGACTGGAGCATCTTCAAAATATGCCCATAATCTGATCACTATTTACCACCTCTGGTGCTCACTTATAGGTCCCAGGCTCCATCATCTCTTGCCTGGATGCCAGTCACCTCCTAACAGGTCTCCCTGCTTCTACCCTGGCCCCTGTATCATCTATTCTCATCACAGCACCCAGAGTGGACGCCTAAAATATAAAAAAGGTGTCTCTGCTCAATTCAAACCCTTGCACTGGCTCCCATGACCTCTCTCCCCTGCTTTCCACTCACTCCACTCTTAGCCCATTCGTCTTCTTGGTATTCCTCGAACATTCTGGCTCAGGGCACTCACTTCTTTCAGCTGTTCCCTACACTAGAGCAGTCTTTCTACAAGTATCCTCTTGGATGATTATTTCTCAAGTCTCTGCTCCGATCTCACCTGTTCAATAAGGATCACTGGCCACCCTCGAACCTCCCTTCTACCTCCAGCACTCACGGTCCTTGACTTCACCTTTGTGCTATATAACTCATGCCCTTAACTTATTATAAAATTATTATGAATATTGTGTCCTCCCTTTGTTAGAAGAGAAAACCTACTTAGGCAGGAATTTCTTTCTTTCTTTCTTTTTCTTAAAAATTTTACTCAGTGGTAAATCCCAAGCACTCAGAATGGGGCCTGGGGGTGCACAATTAAATATTTACTTTTGTAGCTGTTATTAGAAATGTTCAGTCACTCAATGTACATGAGTGTGTCCTCCAACTTCAGACAAATTGAAGATGTTACTCTACTGTTATTTCTGGAAATGCAGTAAGCCAAGGAGTTTTATTGTTTCAAAGACACATGCTGACCACACTGATGGAACTTAAACAGCAATGCGAACTAATTTTTGTTAATGCTGTTAATAAGATCCGGCCCAAGTGCTGATTTATGCAACAGCCAGAAGCTAATCTATAAAGAGCTATGTAAAAATCCGTATGAGAGACGTCTGAATTCCTCACTTGTGGTAAATAGCAGCTCCTGTCAAAACCATGGAGTAGTCGTTTGTCCACTTGGACGTGTACCCCCACCGCTCCTTAGAGTTATCCCAGAAGTGGCTGCGCGCGGGGTACCCCACAATCCTCTCGGGGAAACTCTGCCACACTGTGAAGGCAAAATCCACCTGCAGGCAGAACACAAGCCAAACAAGCAATCAACAGCGTTAACAAACGTCAACAAAACATTACCTTCCCCCTGCTAATTCATAATGCGAAATCCCAGGTCTGTCACGAAACATTAATTCCGTGTATTCATCAGCAAATTAAACTGACTGCTTGACATTTTGCCCCATAATTATGCACATTTTAATGTTTTCTGTTGAAGAAACTTCAGATGAGTGCAGAAATGAAAGAAGAAAAGAAATTGCTGATAGGTCCTTTAGAATCCAGTTTGTTCAAGCAAAAATGCAAGTCAAAAAAACAGTTGCTTTTTCCCTCCTCCCTCTAGGGTGCACGTGACCATGGATTCATGCGAGGCACAAATGTGTCTGTTTTATAAACGGGAGATTTCCTGTATACATCCAGAGTATGAATATACAGCATGCATCATGACTAGCATACAGCAAAGCCAAAGTGACTAGAATAAAAGCATCCTCTTAAAAGCAAGAGAGAAGACCCTTAAAAACCACAAAAGTTCTACCAGAAATTCAGAGCAGATATCATAAATAAATGTAAGTCAGACCTCTCAGCTTTCAAGATTCTCAGTAAAAAGGAAATCTAGAAAAAGCAGCCACAGTGAAAAATCACTAAGAGTAAGTGGGGAAAAGCTCCAAGTGAAGCCACATGATTATTTTATTTTATTATTTTTTTGGCCACATGATTATTTTAAGGGAAATGCAGGTAAATGACTTTCCAGGGCTTATAATAACCTAAAGCAGATACTTTTAAACATGCTGGAAACTGACATTTATAACTAGCAAATAATCTGTTTTCAAATGTGTGAGCTAATTTCTGACTTTCTATGATTGTTTGATGAATGATAAATAAATAGAAAGTAAAAAATAAAAACAGTAACAGCAAGCGATCAGATAATGCTCATAATCATGTCGTGCTTTGGTTTGAGGTTCTTACACATTTTACATCATTTAATCCTCATAACCCTGTGAAGTGGGTAATTTTATAGTCTCCAATTTACAGAGAGGGAAGCTAAGGTATATGGAGGTTCATGTAATTTTCCTAAGCTAGTAAGAGGCAGAACCAAGATTTAAACCCAGCCATCTGGTTTCAGACTTGGTAGGTACTGTTACCATAGCCTTCTTTTTACCTCTGTTGCTATAGTACTGAGAACAATTTAACTCTTAGACAGGTTCCACATTCACCCCACGACCTTTCTCCAATCTCCTCCCAATAAGCCATGCAAATGGAAATTTCATTTATTCTACAAATTTTTCCAGTCGCCATGCAGGGATGGTGGCTGGGAACTGAGGCTGGTGTCAAGGCTAGCTCCCACCTCCCACAGGTTGAGAAGCGTAGCCAGTAACTGCTCCCAACAGCCAACAGCAAAAACAACCCAGTTCTAACAACTGATAAATACATAAACCAATGGTGGTATATCCACCCAATGGAATATTATTCAGCTATAAAAAGGAATGAAATGCATGAAATCTGTTTTACAGATGAACCTTGAAAACCGAGTGAAAGAAGCCACACACAAAAGGCCACATGTGGTATGACATGCCTAGAATAAGGGACTCCATAGAGACAAAACCAGATTCTTGGTTCCAAAAGCTACGGAGTGACTGATTAATGAATATGGGACCTTTTTTTGGGGGGTGATGAAGATGCTTTTGAGTAAGATAGAACTGATGACTGCCCAGCATTGTGAATGTAATAAATGCCACTCAATTATTCACTGTAAAATGGCTAATTTTATGGTTATGTTGTGAATTTTATCTCAACTAAAAGAACACAGCAAATAAGCCTAGATCAGTATTTCCCAAGCATTCACCACATGCATAACATCGTTCTCCTTTCTGCCACATTCCCATACCACACAATCACGTATTTAATATTTTTCTTTAAATTGCCTATGTTTTTGTCTTTTCTCATTAGCCTCATCCTATGTAAACATGTCAGTGAAATCCTAGGTTGGGCTGCTGGCTGTATTGTTTTCCAGCAAACGGTAAATACAACTGTTGAAATGAAATATGCTTGCCATGAACCATGCAAAACTACTGTGCACAAGCCATCCTCTGGGAAACACTGGCCTGGGTCTTCTGTGAGGGTCCTTTTATCTCTGAATTCTTTGGGGGCCATTAGTCATTATTGTTGTGAACAGCCATAAATGCAGATTTTCCTGAAAATCTAGTTTCCCTAACTCAAGATAAGAAAGACTTTAAGAATATAACTTGTTCCCCCAGATGCAAACATCCAGAAAAAAAAAAAAGCCAAGCGTTGGAAAATACATTAAGAAAGCTTGTCGGGGCACAGGGCATCTCGGACCCGCAGCAGGGGAGCGGACAGTAGCTGCCAGCAGATTGAAATCGGGTTGTGATAACCGGCACACCATCACCGGTGCGCCATACTAACGGTGCCAACTGACGGGCCCGTATATCATGCAGCCCGGCGTCAAAGAATCAGCCTGGCTGTCGGCGCTCGTTGGGGTTTTCCATTATTCTGTGAAAAGGAAACACACGCACTGGCAACTACTAGAGAACCCGTTGGGGTTTTTTTCATCACATGAATTTCTCACTATCTCAAAGCCGTTTCAAGTCATTTCAAAGGAACTCAAAAGTAAATTCAGATAAAACTATGATTCTTGTGATAGTTCTGCTTTCCGAAGATCATTAACACATCAAAGGAGGCAAAGGTCAGCCTTTTCTCTTAAAAACCAACATCTGTTTCCTTTTGAGAATTTGCAGCAACCCAGATAAATGTAAATAACTGTAAACCAACTACATCTAGTACCCTTTACAGAATGCTGTTTAAAAACCTATCCTTAATGCTACAGAGAGGCATTTAAGCAAGCGGAGAATCCTGAGAGAGGGAATAAAATGAACCAATATCCACTCACTTAAAAAGTGCGAAAAAAGAAGTCCTTGTCCTTGGCTGTTTAGGTGACACAAGCACTTCGCGATCAGCAAAAGTAAACCAGACCGCAGGCCTCTTACACTAGCACCATTTCCCATCCACGCTGACTTCTCAGGACACGTGTCCCTCCCAGCATGCACTGAGTGGCTGAAATTGCTAGACTTTGAGAAGAAGTTCACCAGCCCATGGAAATGTCACAGAAGCTGAAAGATATCTGACCGTGGGACAGGAAAAAACATCTGTAGAGCGGGACGTATTGCCTTCTGCCCAGGGGAAGATGTAAAGTGCACATCCATCAGTACTTGAGTCCATGGGATGCTGATTTAAATATACACCGCAGCTGTCTGGACCCCACGTTCTACCAGGGCTGCTTCTTCCTGCGTTTGCTCTCCAAGGTCCCCACTCTTCTGGCCATGCTCTGTGGCCGGGCAGGACGGAGCCCTACGGATGGCACGACCTGGTCTCCCTTGCAGGCTGTTGGCCAGTCGACTGGACTGGATTGGGTTGTCTCCCTTCTTCAGCCCTGGGGGTGGGGGCTGCTTCCGGTTCCTGCCGCTCTCCAGGTACCTTCGGGCCTTCAAGCCCGTCCACCTAAGTCATCCTAAATCCCTCCAGTGGAAACACCTGACTTGAATTCTGTTGGCTGCCACCACTGTGATGGCTAGAGGCAGGAGCCGTGCCATCAAGGTAGGTGGCATTGAAGACCAGAACAAAGAGATCCCTCAATAAATATCTGTTGAATGAATGTGCTCCCAGGATGCCAGCCTCCCTTGCAGGAAGCAGCAGAAACAGGAAAGCTGGAGTGTCCCACACCCTGTACTCCACGGCCGTCATTCCCTTTAAACATTAAGCAGAACTTGCCACCCACCCCCCCCAAAACACTTTCCCCTGCAGACTTGCACGTGATGCAACTGGCTGTGTGCTCAGGCTTTAAGCACCTCAGCATGCTTCCCTCCAATCATTCATTGGCTGAGTATTCTTAGAGCCTGGACTACAGAAAAAGCATTTCTACCAAGGTGAGCAAGGCCCAGGGCATTCTGTGCTGGGGGTTATTTAGGCTGCTCTTGCGCATAATGTCTGTTCAACTCCACTTCATGGAAATTGGAAGCATCCACCGAATTTCAAGAAACAGGCCGTGGGACTGTTGGCCTAGGTTGACACCAAGCGCTGGCTGCGTAGGCAGCAGGCCATTAGAACCGGTCCAGCATCCAGGAAAGTGCCTGCTGGTAAGTGCCGATGTTTAAATTGAAAAGAAAGTGATTATGAATAAGAGGGGGACAAAAAGGAAAGGTATAAGTAGCTCAGTCTCTGTGCTCTTTAGCAGCTCCCATTAATAATGCATTTCCGATGTACGACGTTTTTATAGAACTGTCTTTGGTCCCCTCGATGGTTTAAAGTAAGGTTTCTGAGATCAATACTCATTCGAGTTGTAAAAATTGGTTTTCTATCATATCCATCTCTCCTCCTTTCTCTCTCTCCTCCTCACACGGCCTTTGTGCAATCTTATTTTTGGCACAAATACCTGAACATCTGAAATAGCAAGGATCTCCGTCTCCGTCTTAAAAGTGAAATCGTTTGCTCTTGTGTGGGTGAAGGAAAATGAGCACTTGAATCTGAGACAGAAGGGCTGCCTTCAGAACCCAGAATAGCTTTCCCTAACAAAGGCGAGATACCCGCGGGCAGGCGCACACACACACAGGCATTAGGATAATTGGGGAAGGACGGGCTGTTTGCTCTGGGCTGTGTGGTCCCAAGATGATGCTGGCCAGGTGCCCCCACCCCCTTTGGCCCTGCACACCTGCCCACAGCTGTGCTATTTAAAAACAAAAGGAGGGCAGGCAGGAGGGGAGAGGTGAGGTCTGGCCATGCAAATGAGGAGCCAATTAGCAGAGAAAACAAAGGGGGAAAAATGCCCTCATCAGGGTTCCAGGTGGTGGCAAGGTGCTAACAGGAACCTGGTTGATAAAAACCCACCAACTGTGCAGGAAGTTTTAAAAAAGGTTTTCAAGTTAGCCAAGGCCAGGGCAAAAGAAACGCTGGCCCCTTGGGCTTTGGGGTACCTGTCTGAAGAGCCCGCACCTGCTCCTTACCTCTGTGGTGGAGAGCACAGTGTCCTCATCAAGGCTGAGCACTGCATCTGTGACGATGTTGTCGTAGGGCAGGAAACGACTGCTCATAACCTGGGGGGTGGGGAGGAAGCAGGCAGGGGGAAAGGAATTGAGGAAAAGAGAGGTACATTTAGAGATCTGTTTTCAGGCAAATTCCTCCATCCTCACCTTCACAAAGAATGTTCTACCACCACATCATCTTCAACATTGAACATTTCCATTTCCCATCAGGGGAGCATCCCCTAGTTACTGGGCACCTACTGTGTACAGACACCTTGCTAGTGAAAGGGAGTGCAAGGGTAACTAAGACATTTTCTCTTGTCTTAGGAAAGTTCACAGTCCGCAGACATCAAGATGCAGATGACCAGTGCCAGGCTGATATGGACCATGCCGGGAGCGCACAGGACGCAGCAGCCAGCCACTTGGAAGAGCAGATGAAAACCTTAGACAAGACGGGACATTGAAGTAGGACTTGATGGACAGGAATTCACTGGGTATAATGAGAAGTGAGGCAGAAACAGCGCTCGGCAGACGTGAAGGCACAGAGGAAAGCACCAGCACCCCGAGGCCTGGAAAGAGTGGATGGATGGAGCCACGGTTCCAAGTGGGGGGCACACACCACCAGAAGGCCACGTCATTTCCAGAGGTGTAGGGACACATATTTGAAAATTCTACTCTTCGCTGATGTTAGCACAGATGAGAAAATATATATACACAGAGATCAGTGCTTATAGCAATAATAGGGAGCAGTAAACTTATTCAAAAATAATTTCACTGAAACAAAAAGTAAGCTGATTTATGGAAAAATATTAAACAGACAACAGTACATGTGGTCTAAGGATTTAGGCACATTGTGAAGGCACTATATGAATAAAGTTTGGGAGACTCAAGGATACGGCATGGTGACGTGTGGGGGCGGGGGTGGTGAAGACTTTGGGGATGAAGGGACCAGCTGGAAAAATTAAGTCTAGAGAGACTTCTGTGTGACAGTCACACCTTAAACCTCTGTGCTGAATGTACTGCAGGATAATCAGCCTTGAGAATGATGATTTGAGAAGAACTAATGTGGTTAAAATAAACATTTACTATGTGTCAGAAATGTCCCAAGTCCTTCATACACGTCATCCTGTTTCATCTTTATAATAACCCCATTGTACAGCTGAGAAAACTAAGGCATAGCAAGGCTGGGAGTCTTGCTCAAGATGGACCCACCAGCACTGCATCCCGGATGGTGAGGTTTTACAGAGCACCTCAGCCACCATGCTGGACCGCCTCAGGTTTGACAGGGACCCCAAAAGTGAACTGGGGGCACATAAGGCGATCTCATATTCACCATCTTCCTCTGGAAATTATTCACAGTATGACATGCTCTCTACATCCATGCCTGGAGGCTGAGAGAAAGAGCACATTTGCCATTAACTTCCAAGGGACACAAGGCCAGGGAATGAAGCAGTTGGTCATTGGAGACAGAGGAGAAGGGAGACCCTGAACCTGGCTACCAAGGGTCTCCTCTCCACAAATCTGAGCGCCCCCCCCACCCCAAGAAGCTCAAGCTGTATTTACAAGAAGCCAGCTCATCCATGAAC
This sequence comes from Suricata suricatta, assembly GCF_006229205.1. Lineage (NCBI taxonomy): Eukaryota > Metazoa > Chordata > Mammalia > Carnivora > Herpestidae > Suricata > Suricata suricatta. The sequence continues at coordinate 57,928,483 of NC_043714.1, forward strand.
CCACATCTCAGATTCGGCTTCTGTGCCCGTGTAGCTGCTGGAGGGCTTCTGACATCAAAGGATGGGAAGTGCCCACAATACCCATCTCCGGGAGCTCAAGGGATGTATGTACAGCATAAATGGCTCCAGGGTCTGCTCCCACACATCTGTCAACTGGGTCAAGTTTTCTTTTTCTTTCTCAGGCTTTCAAAACAAAATAAAATATAAAGTGATCAGCAACCCCATATACACAGTGCTCAAACTCTCAGCCTGAAGCAATTCTCCTGATACTGTTTACATGTCCACTGACTAACACAGAAACCATTAGCTGCCAGCTTAGTGATGCCCTGACCTTTCCCTCGTTAAGTCTTTAGGGAGAGAGCTGCAAAGACAAGGGCTATAAATTCAAAAGAGAATTTTGTAGCCAAAGCAGCAAACACATCAACTCTAAACTCAAGGCTAGATATGGAAATGCAAAATGGGGAATAAGGAGACCTAGGACTCCTTTCCCATTATGTCCCCAGCCACCAGTTTCTAAAGGATCCACTTCCTTTTTCTGAACGTGCTTCATCAACAGAGGTTAAGAGCCCATAATCCAGCCACTTCAACTTCTAGTGTAGAACCCGAGGCTCTCTTTCAAATACCTTGCCTCAGCTACTTCTGAAAGTTGAATGGTTTAGCATGTAGCATGAAAGGAACTGATGGACTTACAAAGTCAATCCTGAGTGAACTGGCTTTTGCTTGTTAGTTCGCGTAAGAAATATTTAGCTACCATATGCCAGCCCAACCTCGTCTAGGATGAACAAGCCTGACTAGGAAGTGACCAAGACTCCAGAAGTTTATTGTCTAATGAGGAAGATAAGAAATATCCATAAGCAATTATGGAAAGAACAATAGGAGTTAACATTTACTGAGCACCGACCATGTGCATACATACTTCTAAGTACATTTACAAGTATAGTGTTGTGCCATTTGATCTTTCAGCTACCCTGTTAGGTAGGTATTATGATTGCTTCCATTCCTCCTGAAGGAGGAATTGAGCACAGAGAGTTAAGTAACTCGCCTTAGAGTCCATAATGCAAATATTACAATGCCTCCCAAAAGAGTAGCTGGTGTTCACTGTGCCCTTGGTGTATAACAGGAACCAGGCTCAGCACCTATAATGCACTATCTCACTGAATCCTCAAAATAGGCCCAGTCTTAGCCTAGGATCCTCAGAATACAGAGCCTTAGGGAATACTTAACTAAGTGCAAATGCTTTAATAGGTGGTGCAATCCCAGGGCAGTGGGAGTGAGGGAAAAGGAATCACATGGCCCCTGGGAACCAGTGGCCAAGGTGGAGGCTAGGACTCAACAAATGGCAAGAAGCCACAGATATGGCGGGGAGAATATGAAGTGTCTTATAAACTACAGTTGATAAAAGCCACCATCTCGTAAATAAATAAACTGGGACTACTCACAGGGTGAAAATATAAAGTTGATCAATGAACCTGTGCATAAAGATGCAATACTGAGCCATAGAAGTCATAATGGCTCCCAGTCAGTCTGACTGGAACCTCTCTGGATATTCTAACAAATTCAGAGGAAGACTTCTCTATCAGAAGGAAATCTAGTCATCCATGGAAGCACAAAACAACAATGAATTCACAAGTCCAAAGCTGACAGCATCCATCTGAGCACCGTTCAGGACCTCAGGCATTGACAGTGGGGTGACAGATACATGGGATTGTAGGCAGGAGATTTTTGTGCACTATCCCTTTTGTTAAACCACATCTATGGGGAGATGGATTTCATAAGAGTAAGTAAGATCCATGGTGAGAGGCAGGTGCCTTTCTAATTCCCACTTTACTCATTAAATGCTTACGAAGCAGCTCTTGGATAACCACATCGCTGGACCCCATTCTGGGAATGCCTGGATTCTATTTATCACATTCTGCATGTGTTCCATGATACTGCATGGTGCCCAGAACACAGTAGGCAGTCATACATTGGAAATGACTGGATAACGCACTGATCTTCTTGACCATGTGACAGTTACAGCTCTCACTGAATCATGTTGAACCATGTGAGACTGCCATTTTTAGCAAGTCAAATGATGGTTTCGAATGGTCTGATCTAATTGATATTTTTTTCATTCTGGCCCAAAGATGTTTTACTTAGTGGGAGACAATCTCTCATGACCAGACTTCTTGGGCACTGACAAAGGATGTCTCTTGGATGACTCTGCACCAATAAAACATCAATTTGTTTTATTTTAGAGCCACTAATTGCTTCGCAATGGATTATGACCTACAAGAAAGTAACAAGTAGAAGCTAGAGAGAAAAGGAACTCTTCTCTGGCTGCCCATAGAGGAAGAAATTCCAAAGGGAAGGTTGCATGGGAACAGGGAATAAAGAATACATGGAGATTTTGATAACGGAGATGAAGGGTTGAGACGGGATGGTAAAGATTTAGAGCAAAAGGGAAAGACAAGAATTAGAGGCAGGAAGGCAATTTAGGTGACTGTGAATGACCAAATTTGGGGAGAGGACAGGGTCTGTGGGGGAGAGCAGAGAAGACTATGTATGAATGAGAGAGAAGACTAGTAAGGCTGGCCAAGAACAGATTACACATGGCCTCAAATGTTAATTTAAAGCACTAGCAAATAGAATCCCTTGAGACTGCTTGAGATGATTAAGAAGTTCATTCCGTCCAAATGAATGGGAGACTGAAAGCAAGGGGCCAGCTAGACAGCACCTGTGAGTCTCTGATGGAGACACCCAAACAAAATTAAAATGTAAATGTCCTTTCTAAGAAAAATGTGAGGACAAGCCACTATTCTGAAAGACACAGCTAATCCAGATTAATGAGCCAAGAAAACCTTGGGCGTCACCATCACATTGGCAGCCTCATCTGGACCCTCATCTTTTATAGAAAGATCACGATGACCAGGTCCTGAATTCATTTAATCCTAATAGCAACAGGTATGTGTTATGACTTCTGCTTTATCAATGAAGAAACTGAGGCTCAGAGAAAGAAGATATATTCAAATTTATATTTAAAGGTCACAAAGTTCCTAAAGAGTTAGTAGTAGGACCCAGGATTCTCCAATTTGAGAACCTATGGCTGTCAAAGCTGAAGATATTTAGTGACAGGGACAATTTTATTTATTTATTTATTTATTTATTTATTTATTTATTTATTTATAAATGTGTATTTATTTTTGAGAGAGAGAGAGAGAGAAAGATAGAGCGAGTGAGCAAGAGAGTGTGAGCTCAAGCAGGGGAAAGGCAAAGACAGAGGGAGACAGAGGACCTGAAGCAGGCTCTGCACCGACAGCAGAGAGCCTGATGTGGTGCTCAAACTCACGAATCATGAGATCATGACCTGAGCATAAGCTGGACACTTAACTGACTGAGCCACCCAGGGGCCCCAGGGACAATTTGAGAGGAAAGAGTCCAGGGCTGGAAGCTACCCTGGGCAGGAAGAAGTCATCTAGGGTCAACGTTCAAAGCGCCCCACGGAGAAACAAAGACTCCATGGTGGTTCCACACTCAAGGCTACCTTCCCATCCTACCTTGCTTTCTCCTTCAATGACGATGACAGGCACAGCCGTGGCAGGCCAGCGGTGTTTGGCTGGTAGGGGCTTGTCACAATTCCATAGAACTATGATCTGAAAGGGACAGGGGATTGTTAGATGGCTTGGGAAGGCTGGTTTTATATAGGCCTCCAACCCAACTCCTTCTCAGAGACAGAAAGAGGGAGAGGACATGGAAGCCTAAGCAAGGCAGAGAGGCAGACATCGACCTTGAATTTTAAAGAGCGTCCCCTCCACACAATCTTCAGAATCTGGTGACCTCAACAACTAGAGAGACAGGGCAGGAAGAGTAACCTAAAGCAAGGAAACAGGAGAAAGCTGGGGAGAAAAGAAGTAAACTTCAAGGTTGCTGAATCTTAATACAGTGGTTTCCTAAATTCTGGTGTCTTACCATGAGTGAGATAACAACACTGACGAAAGTAAATAAAAACATACAGCGAGCATCTGAACGCTGGCTTTGAGCCAGCGCTACTCCAGGCAATGTTGGGGAGAGGATAGAATTCAAAATGGAACTAGCCTGGTGAGCTCATGATATGGATTCTCCAAAATCAGCTGATTTTATGTGACTTTATTATTTCCAGTAAACGTGTTCAAAAAGGCATACTTCAGCATGAGTTAATTCTTTCCTTGTTTGTAAGCCTTCTTATACAACCCAATTTACAAATCAGAAAACCACTGTTAAGAGGTCCACTGATGTGGAAAATTTTATTATCCAAGATAAAAATCTTCTGCTCCCAATTTTGTAATTAAGTCATGGTTGCTGTGAAAGATGCCTCCTGAAAACAGCAAATCTGTTTCTTTCATTGAAACTTAGTTTTCTGGGTCCTCCCATGGCATTTCTGATGTTACTTTACCATGGTGACATTTAAAAACAAAATGAGGTGCTTATGCGTTCTTTAAAGAATGTATTGGTGTATGTATTTAAACGTAACCCCAGCGAAAAATCTCTTTGTAATGCATCCCTTACCTGTGCTAGATTTCACTTGCAAGAACCTCTAAGTTGATGACAAGGGAGTAACAAGGCATGACAAATGAAAGGGGAGTAACGGGGCATGACGTTAGATGAGTCCCAGGGAGCAAAGCGTAGAGCAGGTAAAAGCGGGGGTCCCTGGTCCGCTGTGCTGGCAGAGGCTGGTGCTGCCGGCAGCCCCCACTCACCTGGGCACAGTACTGGGATTTGGCTGCAGCCACGAGAAGCTTCAACACTGGCTGGGACTGAGAGACCAGGGGTGTCACTGCATGGATGACTGCAGTGAACTTGGAGGGGGGCTTTAAACCTGAAATGGAAAGGGGAGAGGAGCCAATGGAACACTGAAAAACAACACTTAGAAAATCATTCCTTCTCGCTCCATCGCCTCACCCTAAGCTAATTTTCCCTCCTAGCACATTTGTCCTGTGCCTCGTATGTCCTGACAGAACAAAAACAAGGTGAAAAGCTGTGAGTTAACTGCTGCCTGAGTCTCCGGACCTCAATAATTTACAGCTCAAAGTCCATCTGCAGGTTCTTCCTTTGATAACTTTTTCCTCCTCTGGGGATGCATTTTTGGTTGCCCGTCTGCTTTTTTGGCACCCTAAGTCTTCACACATACCCCACCCCTCACCTCCCTCAACTCCAGAAAGGGTCTATGCTAGTCACTTATACCTTAATATAGATTTCAGTAAATGTACTCTCTCACCCTGGGCATTTGAATAGCTCTTATTCTTAATAAAGTAGTGAAGGTTTGTTTGTTTGTTTGCCTGATTAATACTATTTCAAATGATAACCCGCAAGTGGTAAGGGTTAAAACAGAAGAGCATCCGGAGCCTCACTCTCTGGGTTTGAATCTCTGTGCTACCCCCCAGTGGTGGTGGGATCTTCCCCTCGGTGTTTCCACAGCTGTGAAACGGGGCTTTAGGGTTAGAGCATCAAACCTGTGGGGTTATTATCAGAACTGAATTAAAGGAGTGAATCCTTTCCAAGCAGGTAGCATAGGACCCAGCAAATACTAAGTGCTCAATATCTGTTCAGGGTTATATCATCTCCATCACCATCAACATCACTGTTGTCATCATCATTTTGGAGCGGAAACTTCTATGCTCTCAAGAAGCTCTTTCTGTGCGGTGCTGACAGAAGCTGAGAGAATAAGTATGTGACCCTGACCTCTGCCAACTGTGTGCTCTGAAGCCCTAGGTGGAAAGGTGTCATAAATATGCAAAGCAGGCACTGCCACCAAAGAGAAAGAAGTGAGATGGGTTCTCCCCGAAGTGAGTTTTCCCCTAAGAACTCACTAAGAAATTGGATACAGGGTTTAAAAGGTTTTTAAGACTTCACTAGTTTAGACCCACACATTTTGCATTTTGGTAGCTTAAATGCAAACAAGAGTGTGCAGTGACATTCAGGTTAAGCTTTGATGTTGATAGAAAAAAGGGAAGAATCAGACCACACATATTAAAGAATTCAATGGGTGTTTTGTAGAGCAAATTGTGTCTTCCAACTGGTACTTTAATCGCATGTTAGAAAGAAGCTAACTTCCCCACTATCTATATACACAGTCAGAATTTTGCCAAAGAAGAATACATAGGGTGGAGGGGTTCCCTTTTTCATGGAGAGGACAAGTCACTGCTTTTACCTTTCCCTGTACTAGTTTGAGAAGCATCATATACACACTTCTAATGTGCTTGCTCCACGTGAAGATCTCACTAGCTCTACAAGAAATACGTGGGGATTTTTTTTTAATCAAATATGACCTTCTTCTGAAAATTATCAAATTCTAAATGCATTACCCAGTGCAGACCATCCCCTGATTTTTTACTACCAGTCCCATAACATGTTTGGTGTGGGTTAAAGCGTCCTTTGTCACTGGTTGATACTTCAGGCCAGGACTTTCCTTACGTTCCCTTTTTATCAGCTTCAAATTAAACATCCACAACTCAAGGGTGAGATCGTTGTGGGAAACATCTGCCCAGGGTAGAAAATCTAGAGTCTTTTCCCCACAACATCTTGAAAGATGCTTTACCGTCCCAGAGCTTCTCCAGTTGGGAATTGTGAATGAGGGGAAACGTCTAAGATGTTGTTACCACTAGCACAAGTGGGGCTGCAAAAACATAACCGGCTACGCAGCACTGGCAGAGCTTTGTCTGGGACTGTGTCCACTCCCCTTCCCCCACTGTGATCGGATTAGAAGCTGCTGAAGAGGAGAGATTGTGTCTCATCTGACTTATTTCTACCACTGAGCGTTGCACTAAGGGGACATATAAGAGGAACACAACAAGTGTTAAATGGGTGAATAAATTTGTCCCTCGTCATATATTATTAAATCTTTCTCCCTTCCTTTTATTAATTCCACTTTTCTTTGGTAGGAGAGAGACAAGTTGAGATCGCAAACAAAGAAGCAAAAAAAAAAATTAGGGAGAGCTCTTCTGTTCCATGTTATGAAAGAGGAGACGTAAAATTACAGCAAACCCACTGTCATGTTCAAAATGATCTGTCATTTGGGAACCCACTTCTCAAAAAGGAATGATGCCACTAAATGTGAAGTACAGCGGCTCAGACGAGAAGGACGTGTTTCCATTTGGCAGTGTTCTGTTGGATTTATAGTTCTTGATCCTGATACACCATTTATGAGAGGCCCTAGGAAGCAATGTCCCATGTAGGCTGGTAGGAAGACCCTGCTCTAGAACAGAAAAGTCAAGGGACTTGAAGACTGGACAGCAGCTGGAGGGAAAGTGAGAGGTAGCACCCTGAAAGGAACTCACTTACCTAAGTTAGCATAGTAGTAAGGGAAGTCTCCCAGGTAAGATGAATACTGTGGTAGTACGAACAGTCCTCCAGGATGTTTGTTCCATATTAAACTGTTACGTGATATGTGCTTGAATATTCTGTCCTGAATAATCTAGAACGTAAAAACACAGCACGTGATGAGGATGAAACCTTGATGGTATTTGATATTTGATAAGGAGCGTGTTCAATTCAAATTTGGGGAGTGATGACCCTCCAAGTAGCAACTACCCCCAAATTCTTCATGGATAAAAGTGTCCGGGACACAGAGTGACACAGCGATGGAAGAGAATGTGAGAGAGAGAGAGATGAATTATGGCTAATCAAATTTCCTAACTGAACTTCAGTTTAACAATAAATTCTACTTTGTCTTTCTATAATAGTAAGTCCATTCTCATTAGAAAGCAGAGTGTGTGGAACAGTCTCTTCGATGGCCAAGCATCTGGCTGTGGTTCCAGATCCTTGCCAGGAAGATCTAGTCTCAGTCCACACAGATGTCCGTGTGGAGACTGGGTTGGGAGGGTAGAGAAGGCATGGCACACTCTAGAGGCTGTTGAAGTTCTGATCTGTTCCTTTAATTTAGGAGGCAGATTTATCTGTCATATTTCATTTTCTTTTCAAAGTCAATTGTAGGACTTTGGGGGTACTGGTTAGCTGAAGTTTTTCTGCATTTTACCTCAAAAAGCAGTGAGTTAACAATTGCTCAAAACATCCCACATAATAGGACAAGAACCATAGCATATGAAGACTAATAGCCATGCTAGTTCATTAGTTTCTTTGGACTTTGGGACCTTGCAGATCATTAAATTCTACATTTAGAGTCAAACATTCTCCCATCCTGAATCATTTGTCAGATGAACATGATTAGTCCACTCCACAGATTTCTCTCTGTGACTTTCAAACTCTTATAATTATACCATCCACTCATTAAGATATGATTTGGCAAATAATTAACTTGATACAGGATTTCATGTTTGCAGCAATTTTTTTTGCACTTAAAAAAAAGAAAAAGCCTTCCATGTCTCTCAAGAGATTTAAGACCTAAATCATTATTTTCCAGGTCCCCATTTAATGCAATGCGATTTTAAGTAAAGACCATTTTAAATGGAGCTTTATTATTTACTAAGGTTATTAACACATTCGTCTCACCCACATGGTGATAGATAAGTAATAAAGTGAGCTACATTTATTTTTGCAAACCTTATCATGTTTATGTTTCTTAATGAAAGAGAAGAAAGGGAGCAAGGAGGTAATTTGAAAGAACTCAAATACTTTACTTTAGTGATTTCTGCATTTTCTCTTTCTTCCAGATCAAAACTGCTAATTTTATACGCCTAGGTAGTGGTTTCTAATTTGGTGGAGAGTTTAGGAAGCTAGCTAAAATATTAGTGTTTACTCTCTGTAGAACAACCGAGATGTGTTAAAAATGCTATTGTCTAGGCATTAATTACGAGAAATTTCTTATGGTTGTTAAGGGTTTTTCTGTGGCTAACAATTTGACTTTTTATACCGTTTATCCTAGTGTTATATTATTTATACCTTCCAAATCTAGTGTCCATTTTCTCTTTTAGTTTTTCATTTAGATTCTCTTTTTCTGCTTTTCAAATTTATGTGCCTTCCAGCATGTGGTCACTTAAATGAACTTGGATATCAAGACACAGAATAAATTGATAGTAGACAGCATCATAAATCCGACATATATACAAACAACGTGGAACTAAGGATGCCACAAAGTGGGTCACCATTCACTTCGAGTCTCTGGGCAGTATGCTTATCATTGTCATACTCCTTCTGGGTCAGTATCACAACATTATCATCATTTCAAATTCAAGGATACAACAAGTTATAGTAATCTTCTGAGATACTAAGAGGCATATTATATTCTCTTCAAATGACTCTTGATAGGAAGATATGAGTAAAGTTATAAGAGCAATAGCAAATGTTTAATTTAAGTTGGCTCAAGTAACTTGCCATCCTTATGTCTCACTTATCTCATTTGTAATAAAACAAAATATCATGTAAATCATAGTAGCCTCTCAGAATTTGTTAGGAATAGCTGCCTTGAAGTTTTATACTTGAGACTTGAGTTTTTGCCTTAAGAAAAAAATCTCATTCCTGAATTCATTTTCTAGGCATAGATTTTTCCATTTGTACAGTTTTAATATCATAGATATTAAATATTATAAGTATCTTTCCATATTATTAATAGTATTCATGGGCTACGTATCCTAAAGGACCAAAAATACTGTAATTTTTTCCATGCAGAGAAATGATTGTACTTATGATTTAAAGTTTTCCACATCTAGAATTGATTCCTTTATAAAATGTTTATTTATTTTTGAGAGAGAGAGAGAGAGAGAGCGCGCAGGCTAAAGGCAGAGAGATGAAGGGAGAGAGAATCCCAAGCAGGCTCTGTGCTATCTGAGCAGAGCCTGAGGTGGGGCTCAACCCCACAAACCGTGAGACATGACCTAAGCCAAAATCAAGAGCCTGACACTTAACTGACTGAGCCACTCAGGCGCCCCTAGAATTGATTTTTAGGAGTTTGTCAAAGGGTGTAAACACTGTTGAAGCAATTAATAAGTATTGACAAATGTTTTTTTAAAAGGTTTGTATCAACTTGCCTTCTCAAAAGTCTGAACAAGTATGGATCTCATCTCACCAAATAGAAAAGTCATTCCGTCCCTCTCCTCAATGTGCAATTCTCCCTATTGCTACACTGGACAGCTCCTGGAATCCTTTCAGGGCTCTGGAGCTCAATCTTTATCATTGTGGAAGAAGACATCACATTGAGAAGTTGGGTACTTTTTTTGGTTATAAAGAAAATCAACACAAACATACACATAGATACATGTAAACATATAATGCAAAAGTTTTTCATTAGAGACCCAAATGGTACCCTCAGTAAGGACTATATTTCTCATTAATATGAATTCAAAGGGAAGAATGGCAGGCTCCTTATTTTTCTTTTGTTATGTGCCATCTGTCTTCTAAGTAATGGACTACTGGTTACAAGTTACAGTCATTCTGTGTGGCCCTGACTTGGTCTTTTGACCAATGCAATGTTGCCTCTCACACACAGTGCCACCATATGCCACCTCACTCTGAGCCAAACAAAGCATTCTATTTCCATTATTTCATTGATTTTAGTGTTTTACTACACAACAGCATCAGCAATGCCATGGTTTGAATGTGCATTGTTAGGTAGCTAAAGAGAAAAAATTGTAGCATACTTAATAAAACTCCATTAAAAATGTGCTTTCCAAACTACCATTAGCTCTTTTTTCTATATTACTACAACCTAGAGCCCTTTTCTCTTACTCACCTTGATTCTGACTGAGCTCCGATGGTTCAACCATTAGTGCCAGGTCACTGCTGTGCAATATTCTGACAAATAATGGAATCCACGAAGGAACACTGTCTTTGCAATATTTTATCATTGTCCCCATCATTACTTCTCAACTTGTGTACACACCAAAAAACTGAGCTCCAAAGAGCCTAGCTCTATTAAATATCTCCTTAACTCCAAGATGCAGAATTAAGAAGTTTCTATCAGACCGGAAATGCTAGCCAAATCCCAAGTATGACAGAATGCAGTGCGGTGGAATGCACTAAAAACTTGACCCTGGCATTGGAGAGAAGGCGTCTTGTTTTCAATTTTTCAATTGTGTCTACACATTACCATCACACTAAGGCTCATAATCTCTAAAGACCGAGTAATCCCCTTCCATAGCCTCATATATAGCAAGAAGGAAGACCCAGAGTTTTATTAGAGTCTGGGTGTAGAACATCCTGAAAACAAAGGATCCTCAAATCTATGTTGTCTAAGGGTAATTTTGAATTATCCTCATAACTTAGGAGCTCTAGCACAGACTGACTTCTGTCATCTAAGCTCTAAGCCGAGGAGGCATTTTTGATATGTGACACTTAAGTTGTTTTCGTAAACATGTTGGCTTTATTTGTGTATGCGGATGGCATTTTCTGCTATTTTCTCTGCTTTTCTATTTACATTGAATTCTGGGGTAATCTGAGCTCTGAATTAAAAAGGGAAACTGGATGGTATCTTTAATGCAATTCAGTTGAGAGGTCAAGCTGTTACAATCCAATCTTGGAACTATGTAAGGAGATTTGACAGTTGCTATAAATTTGAATGAAGTATATGGTTCATGGTGTTTTCAAAACAACTGTGTCGCTAGAGGACTGCATGGCTTAAATCCAAGGGGAAGAAGGCCTTTCCAGCAGAGATGACAACAGCTTGACTTGAGATTCTATTCTGATGAACATAACACATCCAACTGTTCTTTCAGGATAACTGCACACTGCTAACTGAATAGGCAAGAGAGTGGCTCTATGCAGAATACTCAAAAGAAATGTAATTAATGAGATACCAGCTTTCACCTGGCAAATTTACAAAGTTGTGTATGTGTGTGTTTTAATTATGATCCTTAAGGCTAACAAGAGCACAGCTAGAGAAGGTCTCCCCCCAGATGGCTTATGAGGGTCCAGACTGATGCATCCTTCTGGAAGGGTAATCTGGCAATGCTTATCATGAACCTAGACTCTGGCTCAGCAACACGCCCACATTAAGGACTCTAGCCTAAAGAAATAAGAGTTGTAGCCTAAGATACATGGAGAAACTCATTGCTTGGATAAAGATATTTAGATCCAGAACTATACAAAATAGATAACTAGAAACAACATTAAGAGTCGATAATAGTAGGTTAAACAAATAGAGGTCTGCCAAAGGATGAAATACAAAGCAGGAAAAATGAAAACAGTGGCCTCGGTGTTTTACAAGTAATATGGAAAATCAAAAGGCCAGAAACAGGGTGCCTGGGTGGCTCAGCTAGTTAAGCATCCAACTCTTGGTTTCGGCTCACATTATCATCTCATGGTTCGTGGGACTGAGCCCAATGATGGGCTTTTTGTTGATAGTGGAGAGCCTGCTTGGGATTCTCTTTCCCATTCTGCCTCTCCTGTTGTCTCTCTCTCTCTCTCTCTCAAAATAAATAAATAAACATTAAAAAAAAACCCACAAAAGGCTAGAAACAGACTCAAAGATGCCTAGATGTGGCATGTGACAATATTGAGGAAAGAAAACTTAATATGTTGGGACAAATTATACAATACTCTGTCAAAAAAAAAAAAGATTTTTCAACACAGGTCATATATATAAAAGTAAATAGGATTAAACAGCTAAATGAAAAAAGGTAGCCATGAAAGTACTAGAAAAATAAAAGGGAATTTGTGTATATATTAAATTATGGGTCCAAAGGTCCTTTCTAAATAGTAGCAAATGAAAAAGCCACAGATGAAAAGACTGCCCCATAATAGAAAGGGATACCACAAGTTGGGGGAAATATTTGCAACAAGAGAGTCAAAGGGTTAATATTTTTAATAGAATAAGCTCTTAAAAATTAGTGAGGAAAAGTAGGACAAAGTTGTGGCCATTACTATTTCTTTCTTTGTGAGTTGCCTAAGAAATATGAAAAATATTCATTCTTACTAATAGCCTAAGAAATATAAATTTAAAAAATAATGATTTATCATTTTGAAAGATATAATGTCCAATATTGGTGAAAGTGAAAAATACCCAAAATAATAAAAACAGGTCCATTCATACAAGCTGGAGGGAATAGAAATTAGTTCCACTCGATTGCAGGAAAAGTGACAATCTTTTAGAAATCTCAGCATGTGTCACATTCTTTGAACCAGGACTTTGAATTCAAGGAATTAATCCTAAGGAAGTAATTTTGAACATGCACAACAATATGGTACTGAGATTATTTGCCTCAATAATGCACAGAAATAATGAAAAAGCAGAAACAACTGTAATGTCTTCAAATGGAGGATAAAGAAATTAAGTAATATCATGAATGGAATATTATATGGTCATTAAAATCATTGTAGAAACTTCTAACATGACATAATATTTACAACATGTTATTAAAAGCAGAAAAAACAGATTATAAACAGGTTTAGGTATTATATGCATATATAATCTAAATTCTATATGTATATATGATAAATATATATACACATCATAAAACCTTGGTTTGTGAGCATAATTTGTTCCAGAAACATGCTTGTAATCCAAAACACCTGTATATTAAAGTGAATTTCAAGAACCACTGGCTCAGCTGTGATGATATGACATTTGGCATCATGTACTAATGTTGCAAGACATTGCTTGTTTATCATGTTAAAATTTGTAAGAAATGTTTGTGGAACACTCACGGAACACGTTACTCATAATCCAAGGTATATATGGGCTCCATGTAGGCTCCATTCTCAATGTGGGACTTGAACTCACAACCCTGAGATTAACAATCGCATTCTCGGGTCCCTGGGTGACTTAGTCAGTTAAGCGCCCAACTCTTTATTTTGGTTCAGGTCATGATCTTATGGTTTGTGAGTTGGAGCCCTGTGTTGGGCTCTGCATTGACAGTGTGGAGCCAGTCTGCTTGGGTTTCTCTTTCTCCCTCTCTCTCTCCCCCTTCTCTGATTGTTCACTCTCTCTCAAAAATAAATAAATAAACATAAAAAAAAAAAAAAGGGTTGCATGCTCTACCAACCTAGACAGCCAGGACTATTCTTTAAATTAAAAATTGCAACATATGTATAAATTTGCATAGAAAAAGCCAATATATATGTGTTTGTGTGTATCTACACATCAACAGTGATTTTGTACTGGTAGATGATGTGATTTTTATGCTTTAAGTATTTTCCATTATACATGTACTTTTTAAAATAAAAAGCACTCATTCCACAAAAAAAGGGAATTGACCTTAAGAAGGGTCTAAGAAGGGGGCTGGATGGAAGGTAGAAGGGTAAAATCTATTACATATTCAAATTTGTTGCTATAAACAGAAGACAAAATGCAATCAATGTTGAGGAATAAGAGGTTTGCTTGTAAGAAGGAAGCCCTTGGAAGCTATTCTAACCTGTCCCCTTCATGGGGTGGGCCTGGGCCCTAAATTGCCCCTTTCACCTAGGTCCAGGATGAAGAAAAATGTGCACCATTCATGAGACGACTCTGACCAGAGCAGGCAGTGACACCCGGGATGGCAAGAGAAGAGCGACGTGGATCAAACAGAGTGACTTTCAGTTTTCTTGGTATTACTCAGACCCCTCAGTGTATGCTACGAATTCCATTAGCTTCTGGAGCAGTAAACACTTTCGCAAAGTAAATACTCCAAGTGAGGCCACCAATGTCCTCGCTGCATTATGCGAACACCTCAGAATCACCTCTTTTCGGTGCCTCACCAGAGGACCTCTGCTCTTCTTCCTGTAAGCCTGTAATTCATGAGTGTGCAGCTTCCTAAACCTTTTCTTAGCTTTTTGTGCTAGCGTGGGGTAGCCTCGGGCCATCACTATCTGTTCTACTTCCAAAGGTTTTAATCATCTCCATGCTTCCCTCTTCTTTTTCCTTCCTGCTGTAATAAAAAGCAAAGGGGCACCCATATGCCTAAAAGATTTTCTGCATTCATAAAGTTTAACACTTTCTGTACAAGATAGGTGTAATTCTGATGTTCTTCTCAACACATCCTTGCAACACGGATACTGGTTGGGTCGCGCAGGTCTTGAGAATTAATTTTGTTGTATCCCGATGCCATTGGTGCCCAGTAAACTGCTTATATTTTTAGAATGGTAGAAGATATTCCCCTACTTGGTCATTATTGGTTTTCTAAATGGGCTCCAGAAATATGTCTTCAAAGGATGTCACTGAGTATGAAGGATAGCAGGGGAGTCATTAGCCACATTTCGCTGAAATGATGTAAAACAGAGTCAATATCTGTCGAGGAGTAGAATTTCTCCTCATGTCAGTTTTCCTCTGTGGAGCTTTGTTAGGAATGGAGGAATTCGCCTGCACTTGGCGGAGGAGGTAAAAGAGGGTTAACTGGCATATCCAAGTACACGAACTTCAGTTTTGTCCCATTTGACCCAATTACACCTCACCAATAACAGACGAGAAAGCCAACAGAAGTGTATAAAAGACCATTATTCAAGAAGGAGAGCCAAGTGGTCTCACTTACCTCTAGTGTAGTTAATACAATCTTCTCAACTGAAGAAAAATAAGCCTCCCACAAGAATTGTGTCTGCTGTCTAAGTGCTAGGATTTTATCCTGATGAATAGACCTGATTGTAGAAGGAATCTGTAACACAAGGTGAACACAGAATAACTAGAACTGTAAAACAATGAGATGCCATTTGATCAAAATAACCCACCTGGGCTAGGCTTTTACACTTCACAGCATTCAGGTTCTAGCATACAGATCTACCAAAAATCACCAACCCTTAAACTGAAATGCCCTTAAGAAGGTGTCAGGTACAGACAATACTTACTGGGGATCAGCTTTAACAACCTATAATTCATGGAAGTTAGAGTTACTTCTAAGATTTGGTAGCAGCTTATTAGTTGTTCAGGGTTCCACAAATCCTCAGTCCTGCACACAACCACATTCTATAGAGAAGAGGGCTATCAGCTTGGGGAAAAGGCTGGAAGACATCATCCTCCAAGCACTTCCAAGACATGCCATGCCAGGGACTACAAATGGTCTACAAAAGGGTTTTTAAGGGAATGTCTCTGAGCCTCTCCATTTAATCTGCAGCTGGACAGTCATTTCTATGTGCACACACCTGCTACCTCACCCTGAGAACTCTTCTGCTCTCTGATCTCTCTTTCTGGCTCTAGCACTTACCCCAATCTAGCATGTTCAGCCACCACTGTTCTCTACCAGGCTACATGATTTTAAAGGAGAGATCTATGTCCTGTCCATCATGCTACACATTTTAAGGCTAGAAGACTGGGTTTTATTCAAGAAATAAGAGTTGAATTGATGATGGCCATCAAAAGCCACCATAGGTATATCATTATTTTTACCAGCAATATAGCTTAATGATTAAGCACAGGGACATCAGAAGTTAGACCAATGTGGGATTCTCAGCTCTAACATTTACCAGCTGTGCTTTCTTGGACAAGTTCCTTGGTCTCTCAAAGACTCTATTCCCTTCATTTATAATGTGGGGATATAGTACGAGCATCACAAGGTTGTAATGCAGATCATCTAAGTGCTTAGCACAGTGCCTAGAACACAAGAAGCTTAATTAACATAACAAATCATCACTACCACTATTATTATTATGACATAAGGGTCAAAGTTGGATCAATTGCTGCTTAATGTCTGCGTGTGAACTTGCTTGGATCTGGAGCTCTGACATGTATTTCCTGGGTTTCTGGTGAGTTTGCTGGGCTTGCTCCCTATCTTCTTCACCTATAGTTCAATGTCTATTTCATTTATGGAGTCTATACTCTTAGAGGAGGTTCCTTGTGATTAGCAACTGCCCTCTTGTGCTTTCCTCTTTCTGCATGCTTGCTTTGCTAATAGGTAACTAATCAGACAGACGTGGGGGCTTGGGCTGAAGTGGGGATGCTCTGTTAGCTGCTTTAATAAGAAAGTTACTCATGGCATTGTGACCAAGCCAATATGTGAATTTCCACTGGGGGGTGGGGGAAAGGGGGTGGTAGGACATTTTCTGACTTAACACTATTCTTCGGAGAAGCATTGAAAGCGCTTCCCAATAAGAACACATGGACAAGCTCACTTGCTTTGGCAATATCCTAAAGCAGATACCAAACCTGTACCCCTAAATGTGTATCTGGATGCCCACCACTGAAGAAACATTGGGTCAAGGAAAAGCACTGGCAGGCAAACATTAGCCCGGAATCAGAGCTCAAGGTCCAATGGAAATAAAATACCCTTGGAGAAGATAGAGAAACCATCCATATTATGGATCCTTGATATGTCAAGGCTATTTTTTTACTGAGAAAATTACCTAGATTGCCAAAAAAGACTAGGAAAAAGTTACCCTGCCCAATGTGCATAATCAGTTTTTCTTCTAAATGCCAATGCTCATATAGGTTGACTTCATGGTTTTGTCATGATCACGAGAAACTAGTCCCTTATAAAAATGCCCAAAGCTGCCACTGTGTAGTCTCCAGAAGACTAAATGGGCTGAGGTCATGAAAGAAGAAAGGGAATATCACATATTAACCTATCAGTACATTCCCCTCTTTTATATAAACCACAACTTGATGTTGGGACATCAAGTAAAATACAGACTACCTGTTTGTACATACAATGTAAGTGACAGCTCTTTGCAAAGTGCTCTGGAAGAGAATTCCAACTGACTGAAAAGACAAGAGTTCCAAGTTTTAATGGCATTTGGCTATTGGTTATTAATCTGCTTGTCCTGAGAGACAGGTATATGCGAGAGTGATAAATTAATTCCAATTTGGCCGGATTGTTCATTGTGGCAGAACTCAATGAAGTCTTAATAAAAGGTCATGTATGGCAACAAAACTAATGGAATCTACCAAAATAGATATAGGAAAGCAACACTGAGCTCTCTTGGTGACATAATGACAAGAATATATGCAAATAAAAACATCCAGGCTGTTTTAAAACAGGAAACAAAAAATTGTAACATAACAACAACATTTCCCAGAGCAGACATTTGGGCTTGGTGCCAGCTCTTTACAACCATTGTTAACGACAGTGCAGTCGCTGTGCAATATGGAGGCAGCTGTGCACAGAGAGACTGCATACGAGATGGGGAAACAGCAGCAAATTTGGGTGGGTGTAGGATGGAAAACAAAATCTTCAGAGTCAAGCCAAAAACTGCTGCAGAAGGTGAAATACACATCAACTTTGGTGAAACGGTAGGAGCTGGACAACCACACTCAAGCACCCTGGAATGCTCTCATCTCTAAGACAAATTCCCAAGTTATTCACATCAAATTCACAAGAGCATTGGTGCACAACTGGAGATATGAGGGCTGATGGCTTTTATTCTTTTTACTTCCCAAATTTCCTGTAATGATCAGGTATTATTTTTAAAAAATCATAAAAGGAAGGAAAAAGGCAACGTGGGAAAGAACCACACAGATCATTGTTGTCTGGCCTTTCATGAGTCACGCTTTTTGACATATGCCATTCTGCCTGGGGAGAGTTTTGCTTGGTCAAATATTCTGCTTTTGTGTTGGAGGTCCCAGGAGCCATGGGGTGATCTACATGAGTTCCAGAGAGAAGCCATATTGTGGGAGCTGTGTTCAGCTTGGTTTGCCTAATCCATAGCTCTCTTGATTACAGATATTTCACCCATTACTTTGGAAAGAGTACTGTGTTACTTCACCAGCCAGCTAGCAGACTGGCCAGCAGCACAAGCAGAAGCAACAAGAGAGTTAGAAACTAAATTTACTTTTTCTTCTTCTCCTCCTCCTTTTTAATGTTCATTTATTTTGAGAGAAAGATAGCAAGTTGGGGAGGGAGGAAACAGAGACAGAGAGAGACAGAATCCTAAGCAGGCTCTACACTGACAGTGCAGATGTAAGGCTCGAGCCCACAATCCATGAGGTCATGATTTGAGCAGAAATCAAGAGTCAGATGCTTAACGGACTGAGCCACCCAGGCACCCCAGAAACTCAATCTTCTTGATAATTTTTTAAAATGCTAGAACATTGAAAAAAAATCATTCTATAATTTTTGTAGTAGTTCAAGGTAAAGTATATACTGCCATCGAAGGAAAACATTAAAATATCCTATAATTTTAGAGAAAGGAGTATGACAAATGTGTGGAACCTAAGAGCTCTGAAAATCCTTCGTGGCTGACAACTGCTGCCCTTGGATTTCTCTGTATCATATCCCTCTCCCTAGGTAGCTTCTGAGAAGTTCAAACTTTTATTAGGCATCATTGTTGAAGACTGGCTGACCGTATATGGGTAGATTTATTTCTGGGCATTCTATTTTGTTCTATTGGTCTGTATGTCTCTCTCTATACCAGCACAATATCATTTTGATGACTGTAGCTTTGTAATATATTCTGATGTCAGGAATTATGATGCCTACAGCTTTGTTTTTCCTCAAGACTGATTTGGTTATTTGAGGTCTTTTGTGGTTCCATACAAATTTTAGAATTATTTTTCTATTTTTGTAAAAAATGCCATTGGGATTTTTGATAGGGTTTGCAATGAATCTGTAGACCAATTTAGGTAATATGGTCATTTTAATAATATTAAGTCTGACTTCTGCAATATAGGGACGAAATGGATGCACCTGGAGGATATTAGGCCAAGTGACATAAACCAGTCACAGGAAGACCAGTACTGCATGATTCCACTTACCTGAGGTCTCTAAAACAGCCAAATTTGTAGAACTAAGGAGCAGAATGATAGTTGCCAGGGTTGGGGGTGAGGAAGAAATGGGAGTTACTAATCAGTGGGCATAAAGTTTCAGTTAGGCAAGATGAATACGCTCAGAAATGTGTAATACATTTTACCCACAGTCAACAATAATGTATTGTGCATTTAAAAATAAGAGGATAAATCTCACGTTAAGGGTTCTTGCTACAATAAAATAAAATGAAATAAAAGAGAGATCCAAGTGGCAAAAAAACACATTTCAAAAACCAATTTTATTAGAGGCTGCTCTTTTAAATATACATGTTAAAGATTAACACTGCTCAGGCTCCCAGGCCAGATCATTTGAGCAATGATAACACTAATTATAAGAATCAACCCTAGAGACCTCCCTCTTTCTGAAAATTAATCTGAAGGCAATTACAGAAATAAGGAAAAGGACTATGGAATGGCAGGATGGTATGAAAGCTCTCTCAGATCATTTCTAAAACTTCTGGCTAGGGAAGAGGAGGGGTATATATCTCTTCTTCCTATCAAGTTCATGTCCTTCACCTGCTACTTCTCCTTTTCCAAATATATTTCCTGGACCTGGGCGGATTTTGTGTTGGAAAGTGAACAATGTCATATTAAATGACTTCATATTCGCCATGACACAGGCAATTTTCTCCTGATAAAATTTCTTTTATAGAGCTGACCTTTTGGATTCATCTTCCTTGAAAGTTTGGACGGCGGCAGCAATAATCCAGTCATCTGCTGAAGGCTGGAGCCCCTTCCTTACCTGTAATAACAATCTCTCATCGCCTATGACGGCAGCTTGGTTCCAATTAATCACTTCAGAGAATGGCAACTCCCATCCATTGCTGAGCATCACAGGGACACAGGCAGCCTGGGTGAGGAAGGGGGCACCCGTGAATGTGAAGGAAGCAACAGGGGGGGCCACTCTAATTGGAGGTGACGTCAGTGCAAATTCAGGTACTGGCATTTCTTACTTGGATCCTGGGATGGATCCTGGAGTGCTTGGGCCAGAAGAAAAGTAAACGTACAGGGCACCTGGGTGGCTCAGTTGGATAAGCTTCCAGCTCCCGATTTTGGCTCAGGTCATGATCTCATGGTTCATGAGTTCGAGTCCCATGTCAGGCTCTGTGCTGAGGGTACAGAGCCTACTTGGGATTCTCTCTCTCCCTCTCTCACCTGCTCACATGTGCTCTCTGTCTCTCTCTCTCTCTCTCTCTCTCTCAAAATAAAGTTAAAAGACAAAAAAAAAAAGTAAGCTTATACAAGTTATCAAGTCAGGTGAAGGCTGTACGTATTGCCAAGATTTTAATGTTTGCAAGTCTTGCCCTCAAATGCTAAAACCCCGTTTCTATTCTAGTACATGGCTTGGCTGACCGTACCTCCATGGAGACGACTGGCCTTGTTTGAGAAGTTTTACTGATGTAACAAAATCGTCCACCAACATCCTAGCATAAAACCAACCTCGAATATAAACAGTTTTGTCAATGCAACTGCCACAAGTCTGCTTGTGACGTGGTTTACCCCACTGTTAGGGACAACAAAGAGCAGAATGGGGCTTGGCGTTCCTGATGAGGCATTTCGTGGACTTCACTATTACAGGGTGTTCACCCTTCCCTTGCTGTGCAAACATCTGAGCCAGAACCTTGTTCCATTCGCTGTGGAGGGATCCAAATCACTGTCATACTATCTGCACGTGATCTGACAGCCAAGACACGCCAGGCTAAGGACACGGTTCTGGGTCCAAAGCTGAGGACAGTTTGCTTCATGTAACATCCCAATGAGGCTACCAGAACATTCGTGACTGCACGCTTCATGAAACACACAGAGTGCGCTCGAAAGGACCTTAAAGAGAAGGAGGCTCTTTTGTCGGAGGACGTGACAGAATAGCGTATGTTGGAAAGCGCTGTGCAAAAAGCACCGAATATGGTGAGGTGCACAACACGGCGGGGGGTGGGGGGGAGAACAGAGAGGCCAGGAGGTGAGGAGTGGAGGAGGAGAGTGTTAGCTGGGAGCATGCTCTCTCGAGATCCAGGGAGGCCAGCTGCAACTCTCAAGTGGTTCATGTGGACACGTGTCTTATCAGGGGAGGCATTTCTGCAGAGTGAGGTTAATGAGCAGAAGCCCATGCAGGCCCCGGAGCTGCAGAGCCTCAGGAGCTGGGCCAGTGAGGAGCCTGACCCTCTGAACATCACTCTTGGAATTTAGAGGCACCAAGAGATGACTGAGGGTGGTGGGCAGAAAAGACAATTTGCTTTTTATTTTATTAAAATTTTTTTTAAATGTTTATTTATTTTTGAGAGCCAGATAGAGCACAGGTGGGGGAGGGGCAGAGAGGGAGACACAGAATCCGAAGGAGGCTCCAGGCTTTTAACTGTCATATAGAGCCTGACATGGGGCTCAAACCCATGAACTATGAGATCATGACCTGAGCTGAAGCTGGACACTCAACAGTTTGAGCCACCCAGGCGCCCCAAGACAATTTACTTTTGGGAAGCACCAGCAATAAGCCATTTTTTTTCTTTTTTTTTTTTTTAATTTTTATTTTTGAGGCAGCAGGGAGGGGCAGACAGAGGATCTGAGGCAGGCTCTGTGCTGATAGCAGAGAGCCTGATGTGGGGCTTGAACCCACAAATTGTGAGATCATGACCTGAGCCGAAGTCAGATGCTTAACCAACTGAGCCACCCAGACACCCCCGATAAGCCATTTTCTTAAGCCAGCGCTCTTGAGACTGGCTTCCAGGAGCTGAATAGTGTCTGCAAGGCTGCCAGTGGGCAGTCAGATCTACCCTCTATTGGCAAGCATGTCTCTGAAGAACACCTTTCAGTGGTGAAACTGTTTAATCTGTTTAATCTTCTGGTGTCCAAAGATAGGGAGTGAATCCTCTTTCCACCCCCTCTCATAAAAAAATGGTACAGATTTGCTTGGGAAAACAGATTCCAGGTGTTCAAGGCAAACTATGCATTCGGCTTAGATCCCTGAGGAAGGGTTAAGGTTTAACCCACCCCATCTGACTTCAGTCCTCTGCCCTATTCTGAGGTCTCAGGGTCTCTTACCTGCAGAGCCTCCAGGAACCTGAAGGACCCAAGCCTGCGACCACGAGGAACCAGACAGAAAGTGGCATTGTGCAGCATTTCCCGATAATCATACCTGGAAGGAGAGAAGGAACGATCAGGAAGAATCAGCACACGAAGACCCGTGAAGGGTAGCAGGGGAGGGGTCAGTGAACACCTGCAGTGTAACCGGGTGTATACATAACCTGGAATTACCCAGAGCAGCTCAGGAGACATGCTGGGTAGGCAGTTCGCACTTTCCCTTTGGAGGCGTGGGGGGTGTTGCGTGAACGACAGACGTGAACTTTATGAGGGGCAAAGCAGTTAGAGTGTTTGGCAAGCGGTACATGAAAGACAAGTCTGATGGTCCTAGTAACAATTTGGCTTGCCCAGAGTTGGCTTCCAAAAATCAGATTTTTTGTATCTTGATGAAAGGTCCTGTCCCATGAGCTTAAAAGACAAAGATCACAACGAGGAGTTCTTTTTCAATGCCATGTCATTCAGCAAAACTAAGACTGTCCTTGCTCCCCAGCCCCACAAAACTATGCTGTTAAAACCGACTCAGAAAATCTCCAATACGAGCACAAAACGTTTACTTTCTCCTTCAAGCTGGAGTTTTCTACGTTTAACCAAGAATATTCAGCTACGCCAGACAAATACTCCTATATATAAGAACGGATAACATAACTTACAGGGAAAGACAAGAGAAACAGAAGGAGCTGGTGTAAGAAATGGGGAAATAAGAATAACAGGAGAAAAAAAAGCATAGCGTGGGGTGCAGAAAACCGGGCTGCAGAAGAGAGGACTGTTTCTTTTGCTCAAATACCACTTGACGGTACAACATGGTTTTTGTGCTTGAAAAAAGGCAAAATATAACATGAGCGTCGGCTGTCTCTTTATGCTGGTGATGTGCAGGAAAGGTGACAAACTTTTCATTTTGTTTAGGGATATCCCCTTAAAGGTGGTTTCCACAAACACAGTCCTAAACATGCAGTTTCAGGTTCATTATGAGTTTAAGCAATGGCTTGTGTCCTGTAGAAGTCCAGATTCTCAGAGGTAAGATGAAATCACTCTCATTTTTCAAGAGGTTCCAATGCTCGGCAGACAGGTGTGACTTTGACAGTAGCATATGTCACTGGCATTTTCTGACTCTAATAGTCTAATTTAATCATAGCCTGAAGGCATTGGATTCTTCCCTCCTCATTTTGGGATACTGATATATACATTTATATTTTTAAAGTCCACATCTATTTTTATATTCTCAGACAAACTAGGCATATGGGAGTAAGCCAATTTTCAATTATAAACCCGTCATTAAGAAGAGACATCATGCAAAGGACCATTTGCTTAAACAAGCTTGTACAACTAATTTGCACAAGAAAAGGTCACCGTGAATGGATTAAGATTATCTCCATTGAGAGTAAAATAAAAACCCTTGCTGCATTAATTAAACTGCAAAATAGACTTGAAAGTAGAAAAGATTTTTAAGAGGGCTCAAATTTGGCTAAATAAGAAATATTAAATTATGATGGTAATGGCTTCTCCTTTGCTCACCAAACATAGGGAAATAATTGAGAAGTATCTTCCAATTCAGCTGTTAAAAATGTCTGGCTCTCTACCTTAACCAATGAAGAGAGAAGTATGTGCACACACACACACATATAAAGTTTAAACTCAAATTGTTTTAATATAAAAAGGTCAAATATACTTCAGACTACAGCAAAGTTTAATAAGTGCCCAGAATAGAAACCCCTGAGGGATTAGCAGAGAAGGTCCTACATCCTCATCATTAGGCTGCTAAAAATGTAAAACCCTATTAATGTTCCAGATTGTAACAAGTTTCAAAGTTGCCAGTTGCAGAATTTACTTTAGGGAACCAGTGGAGGTAGAGGGAAGGCAGAACACTTAGAGCAAAATAGTCAAATGACAGTTATTCTAGGGCGTGGGTTTTGAAGTGGTGGGACAGAAGGAGGATTTGCTGATGTCTTAGATGCAGCTTACGTGCCTGAAGCTTGTGTTCATTCACACAGCAGGTAAAGGGAGATGTGGGATGAACATCTTTGCCACTAGGTAGCTGTGACATTATGAATAAAACACATGAGCGACTGAACATTCCATTATTCTTTGTTATTTTTAGGTGAGAAAGAAGAATGTTTCGGGGCACCCCGGTGGCTCCATCAGTTAAGCGTCTGACTCTTGATTTCCGTTCAGGCCATGATCTCACAGTTCACGGGATTGAGACCTGTGTAGGGCTCTGCACTGACAGTGTGGAGTCTGCTTGGAATTCTCTCTCTGGCCCTCCCTCTGCTCATGTTCTCTCTCTCTCTCTCTCTCTCTCTCTCTCTCTCTCAAAATAAGGAAATAAACTTAAAAAAAAGAGAGAGAGAAGAATGTCCTTTCAGAATATCACTCCTCCAAAGATTCCATAACCCTTGCATAAATATGTATACATACATACATATATACATATATATTTATAAATAAGTATCTGCTCATGCATATACAATGTATATTTACCACCTAAAGACATACTGAACATGCACACACAAAACTCAGAGCAATGATTTTCAGATTTCTAACCACACTCAGTCCATGAACCAGCCTCTCTTTGGGCTCTAGTGACAGGGACCCTGTGAGTGGCTAAGAATGTCCTAACTGAGGGACTAATGATGCCCTGCATGGGGGGCAATCTTTCCAGGTGGGCCACACTTGTGTTGGGTGCCCTCCTGCTCAGCCTTTCTGGCACCCACCTCTCCATTTTGGTGTTCTCACACACTCCATATCTACCTCCTTCTCGACGCTTGAACTCATGCCTTTTTTCAGTCACTGTCTCAAGAAATACTATGACCCAGACCCTGCTCTAGGCCTGCAGATGTTGTGCGGAGAAGACCCTTCTCCAGCCACTAACCTTACCAAGGAATCATCTGAGAATTAGGAGAGGCTGATCAGAACTGCAGGTGTAAAATCTCCTGGGAATCTGCATTAGAAAGTACACTCAAAGGCTGGCCTTGCAAAGGGAGGCATTAAGGAACTCTTAAACAACAATTTAACTGGTAAAAATCATATTAAAAAAAGACCTCATTCATTTAAAGTTTCTGGAAATTTTCCTAAAGGTCTAATGACAAATGGAAAAACATTTGTTCGGGAGAACCTATGGGATCTTGGCAAGAACACTAAGTGCCTGTGGCATTTGAGCCATGACCTGCTCCATTACCAACCCCTCCCAGCTCTGCCTCATTGAAGCTCCAACCCAGGCAAGTTCAGTCAAGAAGGCTGCACTCCCTCTCCCCCTGGTTGCCATCAAGAAAGTGAAAAGACAGCTTACAGAAAAATGAAAATATTTGCAAATCATTGGGCTGATAAAAGACTGTTATCCAGAATATGTAAAGAGTTCTGACCTCCAACAATCAAGAGACAAATAATCCAGTTTTAAAACAAGCCATGAATTGACTAGATATTGTTCCAGAGAAAATATACAAAATGCCAATAAGCACAAAGATACTCAACATCATTAACCATTAAGGAAATGCGAATCACCCACAGGCATGGCTATCATCAAAAGGACAGATGAGAACAGGTTCTCAGGAGGCTGCAGAGAAATTGGAACCCTCACTTATTCCTACCGGAAATGTAAAATGGTGCAGTCACATTGGGAAAAAGTTGGGCAGTTTCTTTTAAAACTCAAAGTGGGATTAGCACATGACCCAATAATTGCACTCTTGGGCATTCATCCCAGAGAAAATGAAAACTTATTTTCACGCAGAAACTTGTCCATGAATGTTCACAGCAGTTTTATCCTTAATAGCCCCAAATGGGAAACTATCCAAATGTCCTTCAATGGGTGAATAATTCAACAAACTGTGTTACATCTACAGCCTAGAATACTTCTCAGCAATAAAACGAAATGAACTACTGATACACACAACATCCTCAAGGAAATTATGCTAAGTAAAAAAGCCAGTCTCAAAAGAGTAAATACTGTCTTATTTATTTATGTAGCATTTGTGAAATAACATAATTTTAGGGATACATAACAGATTAGTGGTCACCAAAGGTGAGAGGTGGGGGAGAAGGACAGGCAGAGAGAGGACAGGTCGAGTGAGGGGGGTAGGCTTCTTAAAGGGATGCATTCTCCCCTCTTAAGTCTGGATATGTCAATCACTTCAAAATCATAAACCTCTTCAAAATGAGAGGTAATGAACACATGATATCCTAAGCCAAAAGGTAAGTAGACAAGGCAGGCAACTAATCTCAGACACTTTTCCGCTTTAAATCAATAAATGGTTTTGTTACCCTTTTCAGATGGGCAGTAAGCTCCCCGTTGTATAGGTAGTGATAGAGAAGTTAGGGCAGTTTTTATAAATGACTGCAAAGAAAAATGCAATAAAATGACACGACCTGAATTTAACCTGGAAACCAGGAACCACTCTATGGCCATAATAATTTTCTCCTTAAAGTTGTGCTGAATAATGAATGTGATACACCCCATTTAAAATGGGCCATGTCACAATGCATAATTGAAGTCCTCCATCTGAAACACATTGTTGCTGGCAGCCATTCAGTGCACCCGAGCAAGGGGGCTGGGCAGTGCGGCCAGTGCAGGGTTCCCCAAGTGCTTTCCCCCATAGGAACTGTCTGCACCCCCTGGGAACTTTGTAGAAATGGGAATTCCCAGCCTCACCAAGGCCCACTCATGTGGAAAGGGAAGGGCCCAGAATTCTCTTTCCACAAGCCCTCCAGGTAATAAGGATGCATCCTAAATTTGGTGCTAAGAGCTCACAAAAAATTTGAGTGAAGAGGTCAGGAACATGACGCTTTGCGGGTTAAGCAACTTTAGACACAGCCAATCCTGGGTTCAAATTTCACCTTTGCTATTTACAAGCTGAATAATCTTGGGAAAGTTATTTGTCAAAATCTTCGTTTCCTGCTGGGCCAAATGGAGATACTTCTACTATGAGGCTTAGATGATACAATTTAACTAAAGCACAGGCATATCCTAAGCCACCCTTAAATAGTAGCTATTATCATTATGGCTGAAGGAAGGCAACCGAGTATAATGGAAAACAAAGCCGACCTGAAAAGTTAGAGGACCTGGCTTGAGGAATTTGCGTTCTGGATCTACCACTTCCTGCATGGTCCTGTGCAAAAGGAGTTCTCCGTGCTTCAAAGCGGTAAAGATCAAATGAGCTGGTGTCCGTGCTCTATAAACTATAATGCACTAAGCAGCTGTAAGCTGTTGTGGTAAATTACATTGGGATGAGAGGAATAAAAACATTAAAAAAAAAAAAAGAAGGAACAACGAGAAAAGAAAGGAAAGAACAGATTCCCCAAGACAGAGCCAGAGACAAATGCGGAACAGACCCTTTAAAATAAAATGCAAACAGAAGCTGGGAATCACAACAGAACAGCAGCTTCTAATTGAAAGGATTTTGCCTTATTATCAAAAGCTACATAGACAAGAATGCTCCCGGTGCAGCGTGCCCACTGGCCATCCCGTGCTTCCCGCAACCCCTCTGTAGCATGCACAGTTGCCATATGAGCTGCTTTTTGCTAATCAAAGAGAGCAGGGAAGAAGCCAAGTGATGCAGCCTCTCATCTCTGTAGTCATACAATTCTGGTCTCCTGTGATGATGCTACAGTTTGTCTCAAGTATTTATTTATAAAGCAAGTGAACATTTACGCTATCTGTTCCCTCCAGTCCCCATCCTCATAAGTACTTAATCTTCTTTGCTCACACCCAAGTTTGAACTGCATCCCTTAGGAGAAAAAGAAAGAAAACAAAACCAATGTATGGCTGCTGTAGTTCCATTAAGTACATTGGGATGAGGGAAATAAAACAAGGTCCTTAGCACCTCCTCTGTGCTTTCTTTCATTCAATCAACAAGCATTAATTAGCTGAATGCCTAGCAAGCGTCAGGCACTCCTCAAAGAACCAACGGTCCAGGGAAAAGGCAGATGTGTTAGCAACTGATTGTTATTCAGTGAGGAATATGATCAATGGTTATTATTTAGCGGTAGGATGGAGGTATGAGGTGGAGATTATGCAGAGAAAGAACAGTGACAACTTGGCTGTGGTGGGGAGACTGAGAAGCAGGGATGCCTCGAGGAGGAAGGGAGACTGAGCTCATTATCAACAGAAGAGCAAGAATCGGCCTGGAACAAACACCAAGATGAGAGAACCGACACAGTTTGGAGAGGGAGAGGCGGAGGAGGGAGGGGAACGAAACTACTCATTTGGTGGGGTCCCACTGGGAGGACAATGCGTGGTATCTCTTGGAGCTCAGATAGCACCCTGTGCGGTGGGTCAGGAGTCACTGAAGGGCCCAAGCAGAAGAATGACATGTTCCCAGTGGCATTCTTACAACTTGATAGAACACAACTTCACAGGCGAGCGCTTAGTTCAGAAGGTCTGATAATCTTGCCAACAATGCAGGTCACAAACAATGCAGGTCACAACTATGGAACCATTGAGGGCTCCAATTCTAGGCTTTCTGATACTAAAGAGCCTCTGCCTTCCACCATACCATGCTGCCTCCTTGGTCGGCTCACACTGATGCAAGGTCTGAAAACGCATTTCTTTCTTTCCTTTTTAAAGACTTTATTTTTAAGTAATCTCTGTACCCAACATGGGGCTCAAACTCACAACCCCCAAATCACGAGTTGCACATTCCACCGACTGAGCCAGCCAGGTGCCCCTGAAAATACATTTCTTCTGGAGCGAATTCTCAACCAGTTCACCTAGTTTCGAGCACTGATAACAAGCGCTACCACTCAGAGGACCCTTTCTCCCCTACTCAAGACCCTGCATTGTGTCACAGGAGCAGTTCAGTCCAAGATGGTGCTCTGTGTTTTAGGAACCATGTCACCTTAGGCCGTTTTTTGGACTTCACAGATTTAACACGTAAAATTTCAATCATTTCTGAGAAAACCCAAAGTCCATAACAGGTAATAAGATGAAATTGGCCCAAGACCCGAATTTGAACTGAGAAACATAACTCTGAGTCAGAAAGTGGGTCCAGCTGGCCGCTACAGTATGGGTATTTGATGCCACATAAACATACATACAGGGGAGAACAGGCCCCCGTGGTCTTTGAGAATTCAGGGGACAACCATGCCTCAGGTTCCTCACCACCTATTCACGCAGCTTTTGTGCACATGAATGAACTCCATATGCAGAGTCGGGGAAATGCCGAGAGCGAAACTACCATGCGGTGCTGGACCTGACTAACCAGACTGGCTGCAGCCTCAGGGACAGTCAGTGCCCCACAGCCAGAAGGCACATGCTGTGTGGAGGTGGTGTGATTCCTCACGTGGGCGATTCTTGCCCGGAGCACTGCCTGCCGACAGAACCTCAGGGGAGCCCAGTCATGCCATGGGTTAGGACTTGATTTCTTTATAATGCTTCTCAAAATGACGCTGCTATTCCCAAGTATTCCAGGGCAGAGAGCAGTGGTTGGCGACATGGAGGGACATGTATCTATATCCATACTTGAAGGGCTATCCCCAGAAGACCACTGCCTCTTTACTTTCCACTTAAAATCCATTTCAGGGGCTCCTGGCTAGCTCAGTCTGTGGAGCATGTGACTCTTGAACTTGGGGTTATGAGTTTGAGTCACATGTTGGGTGTAGAGATTACTTAAAAATAAAATCTTAGAAAAAAATCCATTACAATGTAGGGAAGGGATGGAGGCAAGATTCATGGGCTCTGGTTGGGGCACGAGGCCCCATGGGAAGCACAGACTCTTGCACACACGTTGTCTCATTTAAGCCTTGCAGCCACACTAGGAGGTGAGTATGGTTATGATGGCTTCTCAGAGGCAACAAGAATCAGAAGACACCTGGAATTCAACACCTCGTCTGAACACACTGAATCTTAACTCCATGTCATGTCAAAATTCCCCTACACCATTTACCCTAAATATCTCCTGACAGCTCGGGACTTTAAACGTGGACCATGTGCTAATCACCACCTACATATTACTAATGAATACAGCAAGTGCCAGATGCATCTCTTATTTCAAGATGGGTAGAAGACCATCTTGGTTCCCCCTCATTAAATAGCAGCTCAACGGCTAATCTGTAAAAGTGATAAAATAGGACAGCAGTGAAAGGTAACAATAATAACCATGATTACCCTGTCCCCACCCCACCACCACACACATATACACACACAGGTGACATGTTCCCTGTGTGCAGGGCAACCAACTGTGCTCATTGTAGCACTTTATCTCTACAACCACACGTGAAATGGCCCCATTTTATAGGTGAAGTAGAGGAGCAAAGGTTTTATGAGGCTTGTACAAGGAGGGCAGAATCCACAGTGTGCTCTGTTGTCTCTCAGAGCTCCCTAGAAGGAAGGAGGAACACGGGGACAGCAAGGGGGAAAACACAAGACGTGTACCACGTTGTGCCAGGTGATGATCTCAGCTGGCTGGCAGGAGTGGGGTTTTAGAGCACCAGCTTCTGTGCTCAGCAAAGCAGATCTCCAACGGCTCCAAGATCAATGCAATTCCAGGACACGTGGGTCTCATCAATTCTCTGGTTAGAAATAAAGCATTTCTGAAAATGCTACACAAAGCACTCCTTGGGTACAGGGGGACAGAAAAGGGAGGGACCCTAAGAAGAGCCAGCAGCAACAATGGCCTCAGGTGGATAAATGGGTCCATGAGAGGTACACCAACGTCTTGGCTGCAGGAGCTAAATGCCTTCCCAGTTCCCAAGAGCAACTGGGAATCCTGAGGTCATTATCTTACCATTAACCTCTAACCAGGCTCGGCACCAAGGAGACTGGCCAACGGGAGTCAGGCCAGGGAGTGTGGACCGAAGCCGAGAACACCAGCACAGAGCACCTGTCCTAAATGAAAGCTCCCCCTCAGGGACAGGCCGAGCCTTAGGGAGCAGGGGCGGGGCACTTCCCCTCAGCACGCCCCTCTTTCCTTCCTCTGCTTTACATGCACTTCGGGAGGACGCCTCATTGCATCCCTGAGTCTTGGCCGGAGACCGTTTCGTTTTGCTGCTCACACGGCACCCTGGGCTGCCCTGTCTATTGCTCACACGGTATTAAATTGCCCATTTTCTTGTTTTCCTTTCACTGGACCCCAGGAGACAGGACCTTGGTCCTACTTTCTGTTGAACCAGCCCTCACCTCAGGGCCTGGCCCTATCGTAGCCACTTGAAAAATAATAAATGGATGGAAAATGCTCTGCATCCATTGGTTTGCACTCAGGTGTGTGGGGGGGAGGGGTGAGATCAGAGAGAGGCAAGCTCCTCTTCATAACGATCACCTCGAGTTGGCTGTGACAAACATCTCTATGCCTGGTCTTCCTAGGATGATTTGCACTTCTCTGTTTAGGCTGAGCCCAAGATAGAGAATGGAAAACACTGTCTTTTATTTAATTCTTTTTTTTTTTTTTTTGCCTTCCTTTTGTACATTTTCTTCTTTTTTTAAGACTTTTTTTGCACATTTTCTATCCCTTCTTCTTTGTCTTTATTTCTAAAGGCCCGGCAATTTGTTAAAAATTTCATTTTCTTTTGGCACACTGGGGAGGCCGGGGGATTTGTGTTTCACCAGCCCTGATAAATAGCATTATTTGCAAATTGAGTCAAATGTATGTGCAGTGCTATTCAACATGAACCTTCTCCTGGCCTTCCTCCATGCCTGAGCTGAAGAAACAAAACAAAAAACAAAACAAAACAAAACAAAACAAAACAAAACATACAACCTCCTCCTGGCTTCATAACGATAAACACTGCTTTTCTCCAAAGGCAATGACTCCTCATCCCGCAAAGAAAACTGGGCTCAACCTAGTGTTCTGACCACTTCCCTTCTTGAGCCAAAACATTCTTTCCTGCCCAGCCAGACTTGGTCAGCCCTGGGATTAGGAGGATGTCTGGAATTCCTTCTGAGCTGTTCTCGTCACCATGGAGTGGTTGCCCAGTGGTAAATGGGACATGCCCTGCATTCTTTGTCAGCCCTTAAGCCTTTCGTCTGGTCCTTGCACTTAAGTGATTATAAAATACCTTGAGAATCCAGTTACAGTTAATGAAATAACAGCTGGCTCTGCTAACCTCACCTTCTAAGTCTGCTCCTATTTTTACCATTCCTGGGGGTCTACCCTCTGACGTTGACGGTCAGATCCAGCTCACTTCTGGGACTCTTCATGCTGAATAAGCAAATGAGGCCTCAGAATTCTGCACAGGTGCAGATGCTGCATCTTCAAGAAATTATGGGACACTAACATAATATGAAAGCTGCATGAAGCTGGTTGACTATGGAAAGTTTATTCTTTCCCCTCTGGGTATGTGAATGCATAAATGTACAGGTGCATATGTGCCCATGGGACATAAAAATGTGTGTTATGGTTAATGACCTGATGGTGCATATTGTTTATTTAGCAGATCACCCTTCCATGAGGGTTTGGTCATTGGAGATTGGAAAGGCCCATAAATTCAGATTCTGCCATCTCCTTCGGATGAAAACAATAGTGCCCTGGGGGAGAGAGTCTGAGCTCAGTGTCCCCCCTCCTTCCTCCTCCAGCTGGCTGTGGTCAACCCAGCTCCATTTGAGAAGCTAGCCGACTCCTAGGGGGCCTCATTTTGGGAAGAGGTTGGGGGACAGAGAAAATTTAAGTATCTAATAGGGGAGAGGTAGACCAGATGGCCCTAAGGTGCCTTCTTGCTCTGATGTTCACTGGACAAATCAATCCTGAGCAGCCCCTCTGTACAAGGTAGTACACTGCACACAAGGGAAACAAAGATGCCCTCAATGCAGTCAAATGCTCTACCCCTGAGCTATCCCCCTCACAGATGCCCTCAATGGTTTTTGTAAGGATATGGGAGCCCCCATCTCCTCAGGCCCTTCTTTCCTAGATCTCCTTAATTGTATTCCTTTGGGTCTCCACATGAACAGAGCAGTAAGAAGCATGCTCTGGTTCATATTAGTTTCAGGTCAGAAGAAGTTCAATCTTGTGGGTTCAATCCACAGAGCAACCAAAGTTACCCTTAAAATGTTAACTCCAAGGCTGAAAAGCCCCCGGTGGCTCCTCATGGCACTTGGAATAATATTCACACCCCTTGCCATGGCCAACAGGACTCCAGGAGAACAGGCCTCTGCCCACGGCTCCGTCCACCTGCTCCTCACTCACCAGCTACTGCTATAGGGCCCTTTTCTCAGCTTCTTTTCGCACAACTCACTCATCACCACCTCCCGGGCTTGTACTTGCTATGCCCTCGGCTGGGAATATTCTCCCCAACCTGTCCCAAGATGCAAATCAGCCTTCAAACAAACAGTACTCCTCAGGGAGGCCCTCACACCCAGCCTGTGTTCCGAGCACCCACTGTCCCATTGCCCTACTTCATCTCAGTCTTAGGCCTTACTACAGTCTGAGTTCACCCGTATATTTGTTTTACAGGCTAACTCTCCTTCTCCCTAAATACAATATATATAGTGAGGAAAGGGATTTACCTGCTCCTGTGACCTCAGCCACTAGACCTGCCTGGACCATGGTAATCTTAAGAAATATTTGTTGTTGGGGAGCCTGGGTGGTTCAGTCGGTTAAGCGTCTGACTCTTGATTTTGGCTCAGATCACGATCCCAGGGCTATGGGATCGAGCCCAGCTTTGGGCTCTGCAGTGAGTGTGGAACCTGCTTAGGATTCTCTCTCTCTCTCTCTCTCTCTCTCTCTCTCTCTCTCTCTCTCTCTCTCTGCCTCTCCCCCGCTCATGCTCTCTAGCAAATAATAAAAAAAAAGGAAATATTTGTTGTTGTATGAATACCGTATCTCTCAATCCTCAGGGGACAATATTCATGAGGCCACCAAGTGTCCCAGTTGCTGGCCATGTTTGCAGCGATAACCCACAGGACTACCTTCTAAAAGAACATAGAGAAGTTCTTGTTTGTCTTTTTTTTTTTTTTTTTTTTTTTTTTTGCAATACCAGCCTCATCTCTCTGGTTAATGGTAAGATTTATCAACTACTCTAAATGCCATCTGCTATGAAAGCCAGATCTCATTAAAAATGTCTTTGGAGACAAAAAATTATTTTAAAAAATGTCTTTAAGAGAGGTTTATGTAGAGTGATAGGATGAAATCTGCATGAACAAATATTAGAAACTATAGTTTCTGGTCTTGAATTTGTCATTAACTGCTTAATTCTAAGCAAGGCACTTTGGTCCTAAATGCATGCTTGTGTATAAGATGAAGCAATCATACTCATCTTGGCTACCTAACGAGGTCTACCTTGGAACTAATGGGACAGAGTACATGACAAGTTTATGTAAACTAGAGCATGTCAAATATGGGGGAACACAGGCAAGTGCCTTCTTGGAATGGTCTTTGAATATTGGGAGGCATAATGTAGACGATGTCAAAGCTTTGGTACTGTTTTGTTTCCTTTCCTCTTTTCTGAGTCTCAAATGATTATGGCCTCCACCCCAAACCCATTGAATGCTTCAGAAGTGCAGATCATTTTCCAAAAGAAGCATCTGGAACAGCTAATTTGTTACCAAAGCCAATGATGAAACACACACGATCCTAAGAGGGTCTGGAAACTGGCCATGATTCCCAGTGCTCCTCTGTGATCTGTTTTCAGAGTATGAATCTGTAACGAAGATGGCTCAGAACGGTCGGCTACAGGGCCCTTATAGGGAGAGCAATTCTGTCACATGGAACGTCTTGTTGCTTAGTTTCCACTAAGGTATCTTGGCTTTTAAATAAACTGTCAAGTAAAAGTTGGCATCAAAACACAAAGTGAGTAACTTCCTTTGTAGAGGAGCTGACAGCTCGGCGGTGTGTCAGATAGGTAGCTGCTAAGAGTCGGTTCCAAAGGCGATCCCATCCTCTCTGGAAGGGAGCTGGTACCACACACTGCCTTCCTTGCTTGGGGTTAAGTCAAGGCGAAATTTAGGGATGCTCTTTATGAAAGTTAACCCTGCAAAGCCGATCGACCACATCCCTCTCCATGAGTGTTGGTTTTGGAATTATAAAAGTTTTGGAGGTGTGAAAACATAATTGGAAAACTTTTTTTTCCCTGCTTAAAGGGCTAATTGATTTCACAGGTGTTTAATTATCATTTGCTGGGAGATAGTACCTTGTAGTGCCATAAAAAATGGATTTAATTTTCGAGTGCCTACAAAACCACCGGCAAAGCCAAGTGAGAGCTAAAGCTAGATAATTATTCTATAAATCAAACACACTGCCTCCTTTCTTTGAAATTTTTAATACTTGGAGATAATGATATCTGACAACCTTGAAACTAACATGAAAAGGATTTTCCTGCCATGTGCCAAAAGGCAACCATCAGAGAACTTAGGCAGCCAGGTTCACTAACGGTGGCTAGGGCAGCCTTAAGGTGCAGCCTGTGGGCTTCCAAAACATGCCAAGGGTAAGGGCATTGGGGTATGTCACGAGATAGTATTCTCTATCAAGATCAAATGGCCACATGTCCAATAAGGTCTACAATGACAACAACAACAACAACAACAACAACAAAAACAGCAATGAAACCCACACTACCATTAGCACAAAAAACTGCCTGAAAACAACTGTAACTCTCTAAGCCCAAACTCAGAGTCCTGGAATGTGGCAAGTGGAGGTTTTTCAACTTGATCAATGAATACTTTCCTGTCTTATGCTTGCGGCACAACATTTGTGCTTTCTATAATAACAAGGGAGAGAAATCATGAAATCAAAAAAATGTTAACAGCTGGAAGGCACCACAAAGATCGTCCATTCCAAACATCCCAGATGAAAAATGCGAAGCCAGGGAGAGGTCAAGTAACTTGCCCAAGATACTACCACCAGGGGCAGAAGCAAGATAAAAAGGTTAGTTCTGAGCAAGCAGAAAGAGAAAGAGACAGCTTGAAAATAGATTTGGAGTCCCAATCTCATCCAAATTCTATAAATAAAAAAAGAAAATTTTTTAAAGGAGAAAAAATTCATTCTGTAAGAGGAGTGGCTATTTCTTCAACAGATCCCGGTTTCTGTGGAAGAACTGAAGCTGCCTTAAATAACTGGATGGGAGTTTTAGTTGGTGCCACGTCAAAAAAATTTTCTTTATCCAATTTTTATCCAGAAGCTACTGAAGTCATAATATGTTCCATTAGATTATGTGTGCTTAAATGCTTTAAGAAAGCAGGACAATCTGGTGGCGTACATGCACACACTGTCAGCACTGTCTAATTTATTTAATACCTGTGTACAGTGTGTGCACACCACCAAATCACTATATGGTGTGGATCTTCAGGCGATTCAAGTTGTCCTTTACAGCAGTGGTTACATTCTGTCAAGGACAGAAATTACATGCTGGTTTTTTTTTCCCCCCCTAGGGAGTGTGTCTTGGGTTTTTCCCTTATTATTTTCTTTACTTTTTTTTTTTCCTCTTCTTTTTATGGTGGTGGGGGTGGTTATGTTTAATTGAAGTTGCTTTTACAGCACCAAAGACTTAATCATCCATTTTCTATATAAAAAGTAGCTACTTTTTTGCATGGACCTCAAGGATACTGTAGTATAGAGGTGGAATTTAAGGAAAGGTATTAAGCAGGCTGTGTTTTAGCTTATGGGCAAGTAATAAATTGTATCACTTATCTTGAATGTATCATAGATAAGCTGCTATATTACAATTGCCACTTCAGATAGCTGTGAAATTAACTAGGTGGTACCTAACCTTCTAATTTCTGTATAAGTCTAATTACATGAAATAGAAGTAGGGGTTTTGATTTTTTACTTTGCTCTTCTGTTTGGAGTATCATTGAAACTACTCTATTGTAAACGACGGAAAATAATTGCATATGTTAAAAAATAAATTGTATAAAAAAATAAACAAAAAAAAAGTATTATAAAGCAAAATGCAATATAATCGGTGTCACTCCTGGACACCGTGCTTGGGTCCTCATAGTAAAAATGGGAGCCCAATACATGTAGGCAGCGCAGGCGAGGAAGAAAACATGGGTCCCCATATAGACTAAAAGGGGTAGGACGGATAAGCATTCACGGGGCCTGGCTTGGAATTGCAATGAAATCCTTGCTATCAATAAAAAGAAAATAATCAGGGGCGCCTGAGTGGCTCAGTCAATTAAGTGTTTCAGCTCAGGTTGTGATCTCAGAGTCATGAGATTGAGCCCCACGTTGGGCTCCAAGCAATTCTTTCTCACCCTCTCCCTCTGCCCCTTCTCTGCTCACACCCACGGGTGCTTTCTCTCTCTCTCTCTCTCTCTTTCTCTCTCTCTCTCTCTCTCCAAAAGAAGATGGTAACAATTAGAGCTAACATTTCTTGTGAGCTTATTACAAGCTCAACCTTCTGCAAAGCACTTTATATCTGGCCACTGGATCTTCCAACAACCCTGTGAGATAGGTAATAATATTATGTGTCTTTATTTATAGAAGAAGAAATTGATGATTATACCTAACTTGTCTAAATTCACTTAATAAGCAGGCAGGTGGAATTTGAATTCAGGCATTCTTTTTTTTTAATTTTTTTATAGTTTATTTTTGAGACAGAGAGAGACAGAGCTCAAGTTGGGGAGGGGCAGAAAGAGAGGGAGACAACAGAATCCGAAACAGACTCCAGGCTCTGAGCTGTCAGCCCAGAACCCTACGCGGAGCTCGAACCCACAAACTCTGAGATCATGACCTGAGCTGAAGTCAGACACTCAACTAACTGAGCCACCCAGGTGCCCCTGAATTCAGGCATTCTGACTGTAGGGTCCAACTTAACATACAGTAGCACAATATCTTACTTCTGGAATGCTTCTTGGAGATGGCCCATGGACTAGGTAAATGAGCTCTGCCTTGAGGGACACCATGGGAACCACTATGGAATCTCCTGGGCTGATTCATGGTCCTCTGGCTGGAGTAGGCCTGGCACTGGCCCAGTTCTTTTATCTGGCTCTGAATTAAAGAAGGCATCCTTCCCGAGGTCACCTCCCAAGTGAAGTATTACTCCCAGATCCTGG
Organism: Suricata suricatta; assembly: GCF_006229205.1. Classification (NCBI taxonomy): domain Eukaryota; kingdom Metazoa; phylum Chordata; class Mammalia; order Carnivora; family Herpestidae; genus Suricata; species Suricata suricatta. The sequence goes on from NC_043714.1 coordinate 57,967,011, forward strand.
GGAGGAGATAGAGCAGCCGAGAAACAAACGGCTGCCCTTTTGCTATACTTTATCCCAGCCAGGCCCACTTGTAGCACAGAGAAACTTAAGGCCTCTTTCTAAGAATTTATAGAATTTTACATCTCAAATCCACCACAGGGCTTTGGTACCAAGACTCACAATGCATCTTTTAGTTACCTAGGAAACTGTGTGGAACCTCTCCTATTGTACAGGTCCTGAGACCATGTGAACAAGACAGGGAAGAGACAGGAAATGAACACTATCAGAGACACTGACATCTCACTCATTCACTTACTCATCCATCTACCCATTTACCAATAATGCTTATCGTGAAGCTACCTAAGACCCAGGCAGGTGGCTGCTCAGAGTGGGGGGTACAAGAGGAGCCAAAATTCATCATCACTATCATCATGGCATTTCTTTACCTTATGGAATTTTCAGTCTTTGTTGGGAGGGCTGATATTAAATACTTATTTATTTATTAGAGAGAAAAAGAGCATGCACATGAGCAGGGGAGAAGGGTGGGGGGCAGGAGAGAGAGAGAGAGAGAGAGAGGGAGAGGGAGAGAATATCTTAGGCTCCAGGCTGAGTGCAGAGCCCAATGTGGGGTTTGATCCCACAACTCTGGGGTCATACGCTAAGCCGACAGCAAGTGTTGGCTGCTCAAATGACTGAACCACCCAGGTGCCCCAATATTAAATAATTTTTAATGAGTGTTCAAAGGAGAGACTAATGGTTCTACAAGAGCATACAAGAGAGGGGAGTGACCTTGTCAGGAGGAGGGGATTGAGCTAAGCCCCCGTAAGGGTCAAGGAGGCCTGGGGTTGAGATGAAGTGCTGTGGGCAGTGATGACAGCAAACTGTCCAAGGCCACCAGGATGGCCTTGTGCAAAGACCACTGAGAAATGTAAAATACGCTTGGGCAAGCAGAAGTCACACACTACCTCTAGTCATCTCAACAAATCCAACACATCTCGTCACGACAAAAGATGAAGTCTTTGGATGCGTGTGCAACACAACGGTTGGGGCTTCTTGCTGCCTGGAAACATCGAGTGGGATCAAGGCCTGGCTGTCCGGACGGATAAACACTTTCCAAGAGACGCGCCCATTGTGCACAGCAGTCTCCATGCCACCCACCGTCTCAGCAACGGCACTGGGCAGCCGGTCTTAACCCGTGTTACATAAGGAAGGCTGTGGTGGGGAAGACCTTCACATCTTGATTCAAGTTAATGAAACCTACTTGGGACTGCTCTGTTCATTTTACCTGCTCTTCCCTCCCAGGACCCGCCAACTCACCTGTTCTAGCATGTACTTATGAGCCCCTTTTCCTGTTGCCACAAAATTCTACAAGTTCTGTAGAGATTTTGCTGAGTCCCTAAATAATCATATTTTCACAGTAATTAAAAGCCAAATTCCCCAACTCCCTAAATGCTATGAGCAGCATGAATGCCTGTATTTTGCCCTAACATCAAACATCTCCAGGGGGAAGGAAATCATGAGAGAAAAGGCAGAGATGACACAGTTGCAGAAAGAGGCAGCCTCACAGTGCCTTCGAAGTGGATGGAGAGAAGGCAGCCAGAGCCCCCGCTGGGAGGGCGCACTCAGCCCCTGGGGTCTGGCTTCTGTCCGTCCTCCCTCAGGTGCCTGCTGCGGGGCCTGGCCCAGGGCCTGTGGCCGGGGAGAGGGGGGGATGTGAAGGCATCTTCCTGCTACCCTGATGCGTCCTTCCTGCTGACTTAATAGTCCTGAAGGTGACAGGGAGCAACAGGGAACTTCAGGTATTAAGGCATTAGTTTGGATGGGAGCCGGGAACAAAAGAAAAGCCACAACTGGGCTTTGCCCAACAAAGACATGGCTTTCATGCATCTGCCTTCTAAACTCATTGAGGGATTACAGGACCTCCCCAAGAACCTCCGACACAGCAAAATAAAGATCGGATCGTGAGGTCAGACCAGAGCAAACTGCTGCCACCTGTATCTTTAAGGCTGCTAAGCCCTTAGGAAAGAATTGGAAGAAAAGGTTAGAGGAAAAAAAAAATGTGTTAAACATCACAACAGACATCCTCCATTCTTTAAATCAGAATCCTGCCTAGAAAAAGAAAAATGATGATGTCAGCCCAAGGAAAGGCTCTCAGTAAAAATCAAATAATAAAATATATAAATAACTCACAAGCAGAAATACAATAAAAATATAACAGCTGCTCCTGTTGACAGCCCGTGTGTGTGCTAATAAGCACCGTGCGAATGGCTTTACACAGAGGCTCACAATCTGAAGTCAGTACAATTATCCCCATTTTATAACTGAACGTGGAGGCTGACAGAGGTCGATAATCTGCCCAGAATTATAAAGCCAGTACATAAAGACCATTAGAATTCAAGTGTGTTCTGAGAAGTTCGAGAACTTGCTGGACCTTCGTCAGTGGTGTTTTGTACCGGCAGTATTTGAGGTCTCCAGAAGAAAGAGGCATAGAGGAGATCTTCCAAAGCATTAGCACTGGAAATATTTTGATGCTTGTTCCAACAGGCAATTCCAGTGAAGTTATTACCAAACCTTAACATACAGACCTTATGTGTACGCTGACATTAAAATGGCTTATCCCTAGGTTTTTCCGATTGCTGTGCTCTGGATAAGTTAATGCATCGGTTGTTTGGCTTTCTGTTTCTTCCATCTCTGCTCTGAGAGGTGCTAGGTACTCTCAGGTGTCTGAAATCATCCTGAACCAAGAGAAACCAAAGTAAGCAGTTGGTCTGCTCACGTTGCATTGACCCGGTGAAAGCCTCTCGTGCTAAACAACTCAGTGATGAAACACAAAGGCACAAAAAACCCAGCTGGCCTTCAAAACCTTCCCCTTTGGGGACTGAGTGGAGACTAAAGAATAATAGTGAGGAAGAATAAGTTAATAACTACTTAATAATTGTCAAAAGAAAAAAAAACCCTTAGAATTGAGAGTAAGTGACCTTAAAACTTAAAATTTAAATGGTTTCATGCGTCTGCTATTTCTGATGTGGAAATTTGGATGGGGTGGTGTGAGGTGAGATGCTTCTGGATGGATACGTAGACAAATCTTTGTAAGGCAGCACAAGTTATAAAAAGGTATAAAATACCCACCTGGATTCATCGTTCAGACAGCTGCATCCCCGATACAAGAGAAACGCTACCCACTTGGCCCTCAGCCCACAGACCTGCTGGGCAGCTTTTGCTACGTCTACTTATAAGCTAATCCATACATTACACAAGCATAATGCACACGGCGACAACGAAATGGTGCATGCGGATGTTAAACGATGCATTTTAGCCTGTGGACACAAGCGTGAAACTCCTAACTTCAAACTTGCAAAACCCACACGACAGAATGTGTGCAACTCTGATAATTATCTAGGCACGAGAGATGCTAAAACGTGTGCTCCAGAAGCAAACCGTGCTTTACTTCCTCGCCAGCAGGACAGCAACGTGTGCCCCAAACCCCAGCATCATCTCGCTGCTTTTAAAGACATTAACTAGCACAGGGTAATGCCATCCATGACGAATGTAGCACCTGATTCAACCAGTAGATGGCGCACATCCACGTGCAAGTGTTCCCACGGAAGGTGCCTGGTGAGGAAGGGGAAAGGTCCTGCTTCTTCCCCATCAGCTCCCACATAGTCAGAAGCACACACGGGGAGCGGGGACATAGCTCATCTTTAGAAGAGGCATTTGGTTATTTCCCGGACTTCTGTTGCACTCCCATTACAATGTAAATGAAAAGGGGTAAAGGCCAGTCCGATTGGGAGGGATGAGAATTGGCCAGCTCAGAAGGAAAAAATGCTCAGCCCACACCAATGTGAATATACTCTAGAAAGCACATCAGTTATTCAGTCGGTCACTTACTCCCTCTAACTGTGGGCCACTATTTTCTGAGAGCGTATAGAGCTGCTGGCACTACACTGGACGGGATGCTCAGCGGGGGCTCAGACAGAAACGGGACGTGCTCCGTCGTCCACTGCAGGGCGCACACGTGTTAAAATACACACGCAGATGACAGGTAGCTACAGATCCTAAAGACACTGAAGAACGCGTAGGCATTAAAGTTACGGGCTGGTGGAGGCATAGGAGTGGAGAGGAGGCGATCAGGAAAGCCCTTTCTGAAGGAGCAACACTGAAATGGGGCCCAAGGGCTGAAGAGAAGCCAGGGTCCTAAAGGGAGTGTGGAAAGAACGATTCAGCAAGTGGACATTCAGCCATTTGGACAGAGCCCCAATTCTGAACATTCCTCACACACTCAAGGAGCAAGGGAAAGAAACCAAGCCAGTCAGGGTGGTGGTGGTGGATGAAATGGCAGAACAAGGAAGGTAAGTGACAAGGACCAAAGGCATCTGTCCCGCAGGGCAGTGGTGTCCCTTACTTTGATGCACGCTCATGCCTTCCAGGGAAAAAACAAAACACAAAATTAGGGCTTTATTTTCCAGGGGCTATTTTACATTCCTTACAAACATAAACTTCATTGACTTCTCAAAATAACCCTAAAAAGTGAATACTATCACCCCTTTTTATAGGTGAGAAAACTAGGGCACAGAGAGGCCAAGTGCCTTGCCCACAGCCACACAGCCACTGTGAGTACAGCCTGCATTAGAACCCCAGTGGTCTGACTCCAAAGTGCATACTCTTTAAAAAAAAAATTTTTTTAATGTTTTATTTATTTTTGATACAGAGAGAGACAGAGCATGAGAGGGGGAGGGGCAGAGAGAGAAGGAGACACAGAATCTGAAGCAGGCTCCAGGCTCTGAGCTAGCTGTCAGCACAGAGCCTGACACGGGGCTCGAACCCACAAACGTGAGATCTGACCTGAGCCAAAGTCGGAGGCTTAACCCACTGAGCCACCAGGCGCCCCCAAAGTGCATACTCTTGACTTCTATACTCTAAAGACTGTAGGAAACATCATTTTATTTCAAAACTGCTATGTATGTTTTGATGTAGAAGTCTGGGCGCGTTTTTTTCTTCGCATTTTTGGTTTGTTTCTGGTGGCACGGAGGGCCGATGTGGTCCCAAACAAGAAATCTACAATTTGGCACTGAATATAAGACTAGACAGACTTCCCCAATGTCCTGATAATTAAGCACAATTGTGTCCTCCGACTCCTGCCAGACGCCCGCTTCCTCATGAGTCTGGGTTTTGTACATAGGCTCCCCAAAGGACTGTAAATCAGCGTGCTACATATCTCCATGAAGTCACAAGCAGATGTTCACCCTGTGCTCACTCTCCCAGGCTCCACACAGCCCCACATCCTGGCTCTTTCCTCCTGCAGACCCTCAAATCACACTTCAGACATGTCAGTAATGCTGGCCGAGGAAGAAGGCTGCAAGGAGCAGATCGAGCGCCGTTCTCCAAGCAAGCCAGCGGAGCCCAGCGGTATTTCATATATGAATATCAGCAGCCGAGAGCCGAGTCAGCATAAATCACTGTCAGCCATTACTACCTGCCTGCAATTTCCCAAAAGATGAAGTTGTTTTACTTGTTGGGGAAAGTTTCTGCAGCCAGTGAGTCTGGGTCAGCTGCAATGTGTTCCTACCTCCTTCACAGGCAACAAGTTGCAAGGAAAGTTATGATATTGACAAAATCACAGGATAATTCCACCCCCACCCCCAGCCTCTCAGAAGGGTGAGGAGTCATGCTGAAAAACGGATTACAGCAAAACGTTTTTAAAACAGTTCTTAAGTAGATGTTCTAAACCAACTGCCAAAACAAAAATCTGAAAAAAAAAATTCCATTCTCTCCCAGACCAAAGAACAGGTTTACCCACTATTCTTTCCCCCTAGAAGTATCCTTGAGATTATCTAGTGATTTGTGCACATGGGTGATAAGGAATCCGAAAGGGCACAGCTTGGTTATCAAGCCTGGCTTGTTTTCTTTTGGTAAGGCTAGAGATTCCCTCCCTTAGACCCTTTTCTCCAAAGATACACAAATTAAAAAAAAAAAAAAAAAAACAACCAAAACACCAAGAAACAAAACAAAACAAAACCGAAAAAGAAAGAAAGAAAGCAGAAGCTGGGTTTCTTTATGGGTTTCAAGCCTCTAGTATCTATTCATCTTCGTAAGAGACGGATTACAAGGACAGAAGCCCAAAGAACATCTGCGGACCAGAATGAGTGTGAGCTGTGCTGTGAACCCCATGCAAGCTTTTGTTGATTGTGTTAGAATTCCTTGTAAATTTCACCTCCTGTCTGACTTTTCATGGCGGCCTGGAGGCTCCAATCAAACCTCCCTGACCCCTCCCCCTGTGGTGATGCGGAGTCGATCAGATCATCTTCCACTCAGTGGTATCTAGGCCTTGAGAGGGCAGAGCAAGAAAAGTGTCAGATGAGCTCACTTTAGAATGACTTACTTTTGTCTTACACTTTATGAAAACTTTCTCTATTTCCTTCATCCCTCTTCGACCCTAGGGGCCTGGAGTGTTTCATAACCTTGTTCTCGATCTACCACACTGTATAGGCAGAGATAATTATGCGTAAGGTTATGTATTTCTGACTGTCAAAACTCACAGCAAGGCTTTACTAGGAGCCGGTATTTGGTAGATATTCATGCGACCTACAGATGACGGCACTCACTGTATAAATTGTGCAAACAACCAGGTGTCTGTACATACTGAATATCTAGAAATGCATCTGGGCTGACAAATGTTTGCACTGAGTTATACTATTTTAATTTACCCTCGGTTGGGGGGCGAAAGGTGAGGGCAGCAGCACATTTATAAAAGAAGAAAGTATTACAACTTCTCATTACATGGAGGTTTCCCTTCTTTATGTAAAACCCAAATATATAAAAAGTGAAGCCATTTAAAACTGAAGATTGTTTAAAAAAATGTTATTTAACTATAAGATACAATTTTCAATTAAGTAGAGACCTTACCTCAAGAAGGGTTGGTTACAAAAACAACCCTGAAAACACAGGGAGGTTAAGTGGTTGTTCAAGGTCACACAGCTGGTGAGGAGCTCCGCTGAAGGGCGAGGGCGCACCACTGCCTCCCAGCCAGCCAACGGACAGGCCCTTTAGCAAAATGGAGGGAATGCTGTCCATCCCACCTGCCCCTTAGAATGTCTGAGCCCAAAGGTAGTCAGTGCTTAATAAAGCCAACTTTCAGGTGAAAAGGGTAATTATTTTACTCAGGAACAAGATATCACAGTTTTATATATATATATATAATGTGTTATTATATATATATGTATCACAGTTATATATATACATTATTATATATATCACAGTTATATATATAATAAAGGCATATGTATGTATATATATATAATGTTTTATTTATTTTTGAGAGAAAGCGTGGGTAGGGGAGGGTCAGAGAGAAAGGGAGACACAGAATCCAAAGACAGGCTCCGGGCTCTGAGCTCTCAGGAGAGCCCGACGCAGGGCTCGAACCCACCGTGAGATCATGACCTGAGCTGCAGTTAGACGCTTAACTGACTGAGTCACCCAGGTGACCCAGTTATATAAACCCATATGTTTATAATTTGGGGGGGGTCTCTCAGTAGTACATGATTAGCCATTCTTGGAGATGACTCTGTGGGCTGGTTGTTTTTGTGGGTCAGTAGATCTTTCTTTTTTTTTTTATGATTTTTATTTATTTTTAAGAGACAGAGAGAGCGCGAGCAGGGGAGGGTCAGAGAGAGAGAGGGAGATACAGGATCTGAAGCAGGCTCCAGGTTCTGAGCTAGCTGTCAGTACAGAGCCCGACATGGGGCTCAAACCCACAGTCGTGAGATCATGACCTGAGCCAAAGCCGGATGCTTAACCGACTGAGCCGCCCAGGCGCCCCAGTAGATCTTTCTTAAACTATTTCTAGGCTGTATGAATCTTTGTCTAGGAATGTTTCCCTGGCCATCCAAAACATGAAGTGCATTTTGCTTTGTTCACAGATAACATCCCTTCTACTACCCTTGGCAATGAAACCAACTCTGACAATACAAACGATCCTGAAAATGTCCCAAGGACATTCAGTTTAGTTTCCTTACCTCTAATCTGCTCCCTCTTTTAGAAAGAAAGCTTGGGGGAAATTTATAGCCCAGGAAGATGGGTGGAAAAATGATGCTATTTAAATGCAAAATCACTCTACCAGGCTGTGTGTGTGTGCACACTGTATGTGTGTGTGTGCGTGTGTGTGTGTGTGTGTGTGTGTGTGTGCGTGCTTGGTTGGTAGTGCTGGTCAGGGAGAGGAGAGTTGAAAGAAGGAACTGGGTGGAAGGAAATGTCCATCTCCACAGGCAATTCAATTTTGGCTGCTCCATGGAGACAAACCAATTAGTACGGATTGTCAAGGTGTTTTGTATGAATTGGCTACCTGCCCATTACGAATTGGAATGGGATTAACTAGCTATTTCAAACACCCCACCAAACAGCAAATGGTCATAAAATAATGAGTTTCAGTCACCAACACCCTGGCTGGATGGAAGGCCTGGAGATAAAAAGGCTGAATGTAATAATCTTCAGAGAGACTTTTGATTCCTTCAAACCTACCTACTTCCTCTAAACATACCCTTTTCTTTTCCGTTTCCCCCCCCCCTTTTCTCTCTTAGCTTTTATTTTTTAGAAAGCTCTCCTGCTAATTGGGAGGATGTATGTTCTTCTGAACAAAACCATACCTACCGACCCCTAATAATTTGTATGCTGTAGCGTATATGTTTTCCCTATCCCCGTAGTCTCCAAAGCCCCATAGTGAAACACATTACCACCAAATCCACAAGGTCTAGAACCAGTCCTTCTCCTGAGAGAGAAGCCCTGAGAAACTTAGGTTCAAGGAGGGATTCATCAAACAACCGATGACATTAGCTCTTTTTAGTTATTTGTCTCTACTTCTCATAATTCGACTTCTTCCTCTTGCTCCAGACTCCAAGTCCCTGGTTTACACTGCAGGCTCTAGCCAACAGCCAACTCTGTTCAGGCAAATGGAACCTCCCACTGGGGTGAACAACATTGAGGAAAAGAGTCCAAGGTAGATTTCAGTCCAAAGCACATGTGGAATTCCTGTGGGATTATCCTACATTGAATAGTTGTTTGCTTCCTTCCCTTCCAATACCCATTTCTCCTCTGGGGAGCTACCCAGTCCCTTTGGGGTGGGTGGGACTGGTCCTTACTCTTAGCAGTTGGGGCCATAGGTGATCTAAGTGTAAGCCACCAGCCCAAAGCCACATTCCCCAGGCCGTGGTTTTCCAGGTATGGTGCTGGGAATCCTTTCAGCCAATATAGCGGCTTCCTCCCACCAGGTTCTTTTAGTCAATATTGGTAGTATCAGCAATAGAGTGTAGGAAGAAACTATATATATATATATATATATCTTTCCACACATCCTCACTATCAAGTGGTATGTTACCATGAAAACATGTCTCAGAACAAATTCTGGAGTCCTGCCAAAATCCCAGACCAGGAAGTAGGGTCTGATACTGATGTCAGACCGCATTAATGCTGATGAAAAGCAGCCGAGTATGAGCATTCTCTCCATACCTCTGCTGCTCGACATCCTCCACTCACCTACCCTGGGGCTCTCAGGACCTCCCCAGTGCCAAGCGCCTGCCAAAAATCTCCCTTTTTGCACATCTCTGGGTTTGCTGCTGTGTGCCTTCTGCCTGCTGGGCGGGACTTGCTGCCAGCACCTGCAGACGTCCACCACGCCCCTCTCCAGTGGGTGTTTCTCCAGGGCAGGACTTCTGATCCGCTCTGGGACCCCCAGCTAACTGCCCATGCCCGCCTCCACATCCAGATTGGGGAAGAACTTAATGAAAGAACCCCGCTTTGCCAATCCACGGTATTCGAGTGTAAATTCCAAGAGGTTAAGAAGCTCCATCTTGCCCATGAATAGTTTCTCTCTTCAACCCACTCAGAACTGGCTAAAGGGCAGTTCTTGTTCCACAGTACAGGATGCCTGGGAATGTCCTAGTCTCAAGTGAATTCAATTACCAGAGACTTCTGAAATCCTGCAAAACATCTACTTCCCTCCCTTATAAACCGTGCCTGGAAATCAGGATAAAATATCTTAGTGAATTTCCTTTTTTTCTGGTCATTATTGGCTCTTACTGAAGGACAGCACAGCAGGAACAAAGCCCATTTTCAATGAGTATTTCATTTTATGGGATTCCTGTCTTAATGTCAAATACAACAACAACCAGCATATACATTTCTGATTATAAAATAGTCTTGTTTGATTAAGCTACATTAAAATTTTTTTTTACATTTTTTATTTATTTTTGAGAGACAGAGAGAGAGTGCAAGCAGGGGAGGGTCAGAGAAAGAGGGAGATATAGAATCCAAAGCAGGCTCCAGGCTCTGAGCTAGCTGTCAGCAGAGAGCCCAATGTGGGGCTTGAACCCACAAACCGTGAGATCATGACCTGAGCCGAAGCCAGACACTTAGCCAACTGAGCCTCCGAGGTGCCCCTAAGCTACATTTTTTAAAATGTTTTATTTATTCTTAAGAGAAAGAGAGACAGAGCATGAGTGGGTGAGGGGCAGAGCGAGAGAGACACACAGAATCCGAAGCAGGCTCCAGGCTCTGAGCTGTCAGCACAGAGCCTGACACGGGACTTGAACTCACAAGCCATGAGATCATGACCTGAGCCAAAGTCAGATGCTTAACGGACTGAGCAACCCAGGTGGCCCATAAGCTACATTTTAATGGATTGTCTGGAAAAGAATGGAATTTAAATTCTTTGGCCATAAATATTTATTGTCCCTCACATTTAAAAAATCTATATATGCGTGTTGAGATTTTCTTCTTGAAATAAGGTTATGCTAGGTGAATAGTGCTATTAATAATGTAGCTCCAAGAAAATCAAATCAAATATAATAATACTTTTGGGTTGCCTGGCTGGCTTAGTCAGTAGAGCATGTGGGTTTTGATCTCAGGGTCATGAGTTTGAGCCCCATGTTAGGTATAGAGATTAAAAATTTTTTTTAATTAAAAAAACTTATAATAGTACTTTAAATTTTTTTAATGTTTATTTTTGAGAGGAGGGAGGGGCAGAGAGAAGAAAATAGAATCTGAAGTGGGCTCCAGGCTCTGAGCTGTCAGCACACAGCCCAGTGTGGGGCGTGAATTCATGAACCATGAGATCATGACCTGAGCCAAAGTTGGATGCTTAAGCACTGAGCCACCCAAGTGTCCAGATATATAACAGTACTTTAGACAATGAACTAAGTTTCTAAGATTTAGGGGGGAAAAACTATTTACCATGGGAGATAAAACAAGAATATAGCATCAAGTGACATTACTACACCAACTGTGGGTAACAAACTTAAGCACTACTGATTTCAAATGAGAATATCATTTTTGTCATTGAGGGCTTAGCTTCTTACTTAAAGAAATCAGATTTAGGAAATGGAAACTTTGTTTAAAGATGACCCAATTATTCATAAATTATTTCTGTGATGACTCATTTTTCTTAACACATAAGCAAAACTAAAATTGAAGCAACTAATTATGATAATATGACATACCTCTCAAATCTCGGAAAAATGGGATGCATGGTTCCATTAAAAATCCATGTTTGATCCCAGATTTTTCCCTGTGAGATTCCAGATATGGGTCCCCTTAATTCAAGCATCTGAGGATCGCTGTCTGAGCATCTGCTCACATTCAGCATTAGCTAGGGACTTTTCTAGGCACAGGTGATACAGAGATGTCAGTCCTCTGGGAGCTGACCATTAATGTAACAAGTGGACACCAAATAGAAAGAAGGAAAGGCATAACATAGACGTTTGTAGCCTGGCTATGCCATTCATCCCCCGTTTCTAGCACACTGCCCAATGGTCTATACTCATCCCCAGTGAGTGGCTCTGCTAACAGGACGTCTGTACTTGTGGACACGTGGCTCATTTATGATCAATCTTTAGCTCTACATTTTTTTTTTCCTGTCATGCAACGTGCTGCAGAATGGTCGTGTCTTCCCACTGCAAATGTTAGAAAATATAAACCAATTTTACCATCCAGGACGCGTGAAGAGATTGGGAGCCCACTGAAAGTAGGGGCTACATGGGTCTATTTTGTGTCCATCATCCATCTGCGCCCCCAGCAGGTGCACCATGAATCTTAACTGAATCATGAGAAAAATGAATAAAGGAACAAAATGGAATTTAATTCAATGGTTCAGTTATTAAAACCACACATAATCAGTGCTCACAGGAATGCCAACTCAGTTTCTGTTCTGTAGTAAAGCAATAGAGAAGAAAAAGTGAAGTGACAAATATGAGCTGACTGCTAACGCCAAGGCCTACTATCTAGCTTTCACTTTTTAGTGGTATCTTCACATGCGTTGCCCGTGTCTTATAGAATTATTTAAAAGCATCCTCTAATCTGCCTTTCTCTGGTTGTAACTGGATCCCCATATGGTTTCCTGACATAATTAAGAAAGAGTCAACACTCTCCTAGTACTTTATTTTCCAGTACAGTTATTTGAAGAGTTCGGTACCTTCTGAGCATGTCCCTATAACAATGAACTCCCAAGGCAGGACTGTAGTTCTACTACTTTATGCATAAATGCATGTATCAGAACACACAGCACCGACAACAGGATCAAGTGATAGGAGAACTCTTCCTTCTGAAAGCTCAGCAAGAAGCCCTCATCCCTCGCTCTGTGAGGGGCTTTTGCACACATCTGTTTCAGCCAAGGCCCCCAGAGATGTCTAAAATCTAATTAACCAATTAATTTGCAAATATATTCTAATTTATTCAAGGAAGATTTTCTTGGGTGTTAAATTATCTGACAGTGAGCCATATGCAGTACACAAGAGCGGGACCTCAGTGAAACACCACAGGTTCTTGCCCCAGTGCAAGAACGACTCCGCATACCCTAGTCCATGAGCATTTCTATCCCCTAGTGAGAAAGCGAGTTGGCATTTCCTCCGCTCTGATTAAGTTGTGTATGTTTTGGTGAAGCACTGCTAAATGCCGCCGAGAGAGGGGAGGGCTGGCAAAGCACACACCAGCATGTTTCCGAACAGTGTTTCCACAGGGTCCCCCAGGGTAGGGCTGGGGTGGGCACTGTTGCCTGTGGCCAAGATATTGGAGGAAAAGGATAATATGATGATGTGTTTGTCTTAATCTGTTTTCCTGGGGTTGGAGAAGAGAAATTTAAGTTCTAGACAAAGTCTGCTCCGGCATACTGGGAATAACTGACTGTTGTTAATTTGCATGCAGAACTCTGTTCTCTAACAAAGCAGCCACAGCCGGCTCCATTGTTTACTCAGACAATCAAGTCGTAATATACTGAACTTGTGGATTAAAGAAAAAAAAAGATAAGGTGTTCTTAATTGCTACACTGTGACATTTTATTCAGCTCAATGACTGTAGAGCTACAGATAAGAACTGAGAATAAGACTATCAAATGTTAAGGAGATTACCTAATTTACAAAATGAAGAGTGTCTCAATGTACATTTTGTTACCTAAACACTGAATGTGGATTTTAACCTGTTTACCATGAAATGTCTGGATAGCTACTAATTGTGCCTCATTTAAAAAAAAAAAAGTTGACTTTTTTTTGTTATTGGCATTTTATTCAAAAGATAAATTACTATTTTTAATATGAGCAAGTGGAAAAGAAATGATGACATCATATGATGCCATTTGGTATCTAATTTCTGTAATATACACTCTTCTACTATTTACTCAATTTCTAAGATTTCTAAGCACATGAAAATCAAATACTGAGGTAGTGAAAAAACTGAAAGAGAATATCCAATTTAAGGTTGAGGAAGGCAAGATGGAATTTTACATAATAGATTCTGAACTTTGTACAACAAGGACCAAGGAGAAGTTAAAAAAAGAGGGTTTTCTCGTTGTTACAGTAAATACTTGGGTTGGTCAGTTCAAAATAGTTCCCTCAAAGAGAAATCTCTGACCACAAAACTCTTTTTGAAGGTTAACTATAGTTTCTGCCAAAACTGGGAGAGATCAAGGAACTGGAGAACACTAGTAAGCACAGTTAAGACCAATGCTGATCTCTCTCTCACTTGCAAAAAGAGAACCAACGTGATATCTATAGATGTGCATGCGCATAGGATTGGAGTGACCTTTGACATCCACACAGATAAGAGTTCATCAGTACCTAAAGGGGATTCACTGGGTATTTCTGGTTTGCATTTCTGGTTGGCTTGTTTAGAATGCCAGGAAAACACAACACACTAAAGTCTATTTCCCTCCATCTTGAAAGCCAGGTGGGAGCAAATGTAGGGTGACCAGTGGCCTGGGCCAACTTCTCAGGTATCTCCTTAGTTCGAGACGCATCAGTCCTCTTCACCCTTGTCAACCTCACCATGAATGTATGTGTTAATCCTTAGTGGCTGAGTAGATCTGGATGAGTTTGCCCAATCTATTCTGTGAGGGATTCCCAAATTTTAAGTTAAGCATTTATTTCTAACAGAAATGAACACAGAGATGCAAAATAGTTTTAGTGGACTATTTCATAATGCATAAGTAAATGCTAATTGACAAGTCTGACAATTTTTCCTACTACATCTTTATTTAAAAAATTTTTTTTAAATATTTTATTTATTTTTGATACAGAGAGAGAGAGACAGAGCATGAGAGGGGGAGGGGCAGAGAGAGAAGGAGACACAGAACCGGAAGTAGGTTCTAGGCCCTGAGCTAGCTGTCAGCACAGAGCCTGACGCAGGGATCCAAGCCATGAACATGAGATCTGACCTGAGCCGAAGTCGGAGGCTTAACCGACTTAGCTACCCAGGCGCCCCTCCTACTACATCTTTAAAATAAAAACCCTATATCTTTCCCCCAATTATCCTGGGTCATTAGCTACGTGAACTATCACACACCCCCACCAATTGATCTCTTAACCCCTTACTCATGTGTCCATAAAAATGTAGGCAAGACTTCACTGACAAGCTCACAAGCTCTCTCGGCCAAATGGATTCCAATACTAGTGATCACAGAAACTAGTAAATCCATTCCTTTTCAATCTTCCTTAGTGTCAAGTCACAGGTACAGGTGACACTGAATTTTAAAAATTACCTTACCCTCTTGTAACATTGCTGTATTTCCTGAATTCCTTCTCTCCAACGGCCCAGTAGGAGCTCCTTTGACAGTTACCCAGCTAGCTACTCTCCTTTCTACATATAGAAGCTGCAAGAGGGAAAGATTTTAAACTGCGGCTTGAGGGGGAAAAAAATGAAGATGTTGGTCTGGTTTTCCATGGAGGAGACATCTAAGGAGACTGTCAAAGGAAATTGTGGTCTTCTTCTCTATGCTTTGGTATCAAGGCTGAGAATCCCCTGCCCAGAATGATCAGCTAACGGTAAAGGATGAAAAAGTAAGAAGCCTCTGTATGTGTCGCTTTTAGCCTCTTGTTTCTAAAGCAACAGCTGGGATTTCAGAGCCCTGACGATTAATTCTACATGCAAAGCTGTTTTAGGTACTACTCCAACTGTGTTCAGTGACTTTGTCAGGGTCATTCTTTTATTTGCTATATTTCTGTGAAATTTAAGTGAGCAAAATAATCAGCTGTAAAGCCCCATGAAGGGGAGGCGAGTTGAGGGGAGGAGGAAAAAAGAAAAGGACAGGGAAGAATATGGTGGGAAGCCAAGCAAACGTGTATCAGAACCCAGGATTCTATTCGCCAAATGCCCGTCTGGCCTTTCTTCCCATGCAAGCAGTGGATGGACGCTGTGGGCTCTTCTGCCACAAGTACAATCAAGCCCTAAATTCAAACCTCCTAGACAATGGAGAAGGCGATTACCTAACCTAAAGACAGATGCTAAAGATGATAAGCACCTTCCTGAGGCTTTCTTCAGAACATAAACAATTCAATTCATGCAACAGGTATTCTGTGCACCAGTAGGTGCCAGGTGCCATGCTAGATGCCCACCACACAGAGATGACTAATAGTCAGGCAATGACCTACAGGAGCTACGAGTCTAACCATCTAACTGTTAATCAAGCAGCAACAATAAAGGGTGATAAACGCTCTCTGCCAGAAGTATACTCACAGTGTAGCAGGGTACATGGAGATTGAGAAGCATCTAACTCACAGGGGGTGTATCCAGAGGAAGTGACACTTGAAATGGATCTTAAAAGGATAGGGATCTTAAAGGGATAGGACTATCAGGACGGGGAAAGGAGGAAATACACTTGTGCAGTAGGAGAGGATGCAAAAGAGCACAAGAGAAGTGAGAACAGGCAGGAGCAGAGAGCAATTTATTTCAGAAACATTCAAATTCATGTTCAAAGATTCTGTGCCCTAGACCCACAGGCTGAAGATGGATTCTTACAAAACTGCTTTTTAAAAATGCCCCACACATGTGGTCCAGTGGGAGTTTAGAGAAATGTATTCCAGTCCCTATCACTAAAACAGAGTTGGGATTATTTGCCGTTTTTTAAGAAGGATTTCCTACCTGCCGGTAGAGGTAAGGGCAGAGGGTAAATAATTACCGATGATGAGGACAATGATGCGTGAGGGTCACGGTGAAGCATCTCATGGCAGAAGATCTGAACCCTGTCCAAGTCCTCCTCCTCCTGATACAGTCAGTAATCAGACCCCATGGTCGGTGAAGTACCGAACTCAGACACAGAACTCATCACCGGGAGTTCGAGATTCAATGATCTGTTTGTCATTCACTCTTCAAGCAACCCCTATTTACTGAGCGTGTACTAAGTGCCAGGGGCTGTTCTAAGATAGCAGGGCTATAGTAGTAATGACAAGGAAAATCAGTGTTCGTGGATACTGGAGCTCCTAGGTTGTCGTTGAGGGGATGACGTTAAAAGAAGAAAAGGATACGGCCAACCAGGGGTCTACCTTTGAACACTGAGAGCCCCCTGCACCTGCCTCAAACTAACCAAGTCACAGAGGCTTGATTTAAGCAGCCCTAATGACTGAGCAAATGGGGGATCCTGAATCGATTACAGTCTTTTCTGCAACTATTTTCCCTTCGGGTCCTTCCACTTTGGCCAGGGCAGAGGTCCACGTGTGCAATCCCCGGAGGCCAATGCAGCTGGCGAGGCCGGGCCTTTGTGCGCCTCCTACAGGGAGGTCAGCGAAGTAATGAGGGGCTGCCTGGAGGGCTTCGAAGCTGGACCCCCCTGCCCCAAGAGAAGCCCCAGGGAAGCGAGCCCTGGGCAGCTCCCCAGAAACCCTCCCCAGGAAGCAGAGGGCCTCGCTGGCTGCGGCCTATAGGGCTGAGGCTTGTTGTTTGGCTGCAGCGCACTATAGCTGGGCTGAGGTGAGAAAAAATAATTAGGTCCCAAATCGGCATTAAAACATGCTTGCAGGATTTCGTTCTTGAAGTGGAAAACTGCTCCCACAAGGTCTATTTTTAACCATTTTATTTTAAAGAGATCTGAAAACCTCTTCGTGTTGAAATTTCGCAGTGGGAAATTTTACAGTAATGCGACTTAAAACCAGCCTAACGATGACAAAGCAGAGGAAACAAGTGAATGCGCGAAAAAGTCTGCGGAAAAACGCCGGCCCCTCACCCTTAAATGACAGGCATGGCTTAGAAAGACCACGAATCCAATAAAATGACGTATGTTTCATTTCTGTTCCGGTTCAGTCTCAGGAATACCAAAGTCAAGCAGAACTTGGGAAAGGTACTGGTTCCAAACCAACTCTTCCTTTAAAATACCAGTCTTTAAACTTTTTCTTGTTTTTTTTTTTTTTTTTTTTTTTTTTTTTTTTTTTTTTTTTTTTTGCCAAGATGAGGCAAAGACAATAGTCCAAGCAACTGATGATACCCTGGTTATAATAAACTGAGGTCATGAATCTTGGTGACTTAACCTTGTGGCATTTTTAATTTATGGAGAAAAATAAATATTTAGCTTCTTAACCAGAATCTGATTTTCTAGTAGAGGTACAGAGGCATAGTTAAGGAATGTGATTTTTTTTTAAATTTTTTGTTTACATTTATTTATCTTTGAGAGACAGAGTGAGACAGAACATGAGTGGGGAGGGGCAGAGAGAGAAGGAGACCAGAGTCTGAAGCAGGCTCCAGGCTCTGAGCAAGAGTTCAGTGCTTGACGCGGGGCTTGAACCCACGATCCATGAGATCATGACTGAGCCGAAGTCAGACACTTAACCAACTGAGCCACCCAGGCACCCCAGGAATGTGATTATTTTGACTATACGCTCACTAAAATCAAAAGAGAAACCTATTGGAAGTAAATGACGTAGTTCATGAGTTCACCAAATATTTGGTAAGCATCTATTGTTGTGGTAGGATCCCCTCCCTTAGGGGAAAAAAAAAAGAATAAAAATCCATAAGGCAACTTGGTTGCACAGGTGCAGGCCAACATCCCTCATGACCTTGTAACCGGAGACCGCTTAGTCAGAACTTCATGTTTGTGTGTTATCATATACGGGAGACAAAGAAGTAGAAAATATATAAAACACTATGCTACGTGGCATTTGGAGCTCAGTTCTTTGGGTCTGAACCCAACGGCCAACTGTGCTGACATGAATAAAGTTGCTTCCTGGAAAGAAAAGCGTCTTTGGCAGGACTCTGTGTGAGGATCCTGCCACACCACACCGTATGCCAGGCTATGTGAGGTACTCACTCTAACCCAGCTGTGGCCCGCATGGGACTCTTTTTTATAATGTTTATTTGTGTGTGTGTGTGTGTGTGTGTGTGTGTATGTGTGTGTGTACGGGGGGGGGGGGGAAAGAGAGGCAGAGAGAGAGGGAGACAGAGAATCCCAAGGAGGTTCTGTACTGTTAGTGTAGACCTGAGGTGGGGGCTCTAAAACCACAAACCATGAGCCAAAATCGAGTCAGACGCTTAACCAACTGAGTCATCCAGGCGCCCCGCCCACATGGAATTTTTACTGTAATCATTAAATATACAAAGAATCCTCTATAAATTAGGTATCCTATCATAACGATGGCCACGTTGCTTGTGATTCAGTTTAAAGTCTCTCAAGGGCTAATTTGAGAAGAATCAGGGAAGAGGAAAGAGGACTTTTAAAATCACCTATCATTCCACACAGAAAAATCCACTGTTCTGAAGGCAATGGCCCAAAGTCCTCCCTTCGTCCCACATTCCAGTTTTCCAATCTTTCCATGACTCCATTCCAAGACCATAGAAGTCTGAACAGGCACTACCACAGGTGGCAGGGTGACCTGGGTGGCAGGTCAGTCAGCCTGGGTGAAGCCAGGCATCTGCAGTTCCAAATGACCACAGCATCTAGATCAATGGCTTTCTAGAAGATGTCCACGAGGGTCAGCTGTATTCTATGCTCCACATTTTCACTAAGGGACCCAGGATAAAGAGCAGGTTGCCCCTAGGACATTCCTACCTTCATGACAGAAGGAATACAGAGAATGGCAGACCCATTCAATGGCTCTTCAAGCTTTTTCTCATAAGTGGCACAGGTGACTTGAGCTCACATTCCATTGGCCGAAGCAGTAGCACAGTATGGGGTCAACAGGGCAAGGATATACTATTAGCCCACAGGCAGGAGCGGGGAACAAAACAATCCATGATGGGTAGGTTGTAGAATTTATCAGAAAGCAGCCAACCACCAAAAAAGATGTAGAAAACATTTCCAACCCTTCAATTTCCCCAAACTTGTGATTACTATTAGATTGTGGCCAAATCTTCTGAAGGGAAATAACTCCCTTTCACATCCTGATTCCTCACCAGAACAGAAGCACGCATGAGGCAGAATGGAACAGAAACAGAGCCCGGAGAAGTTTGAGGAGACCAATTTTTCCTTCTGTGGTTAGATGTCAAGCAATTTCTTTTCCCCTCAATCATTCCTTTCTACTCGAAGGAAAAGGAACTCAAGAAATTACAGTGTGGAAGCCAGCGTTTTACTTTGCAGCTAGTAAATTCGTCCTGAGAGCCACGTGATGCCTTACACTGCCAGGCAGAAGGAGACAGGCCGCGGTAACGCACACTTCTTGAAGTTTCCTTCCGCGGCAATTAAATGGAAGTGAGATACTGGAAAGACATACCTTAACAATTCAAAAGGCCATCACAGCCCTTCAGGTTTCTTAGCAACATGCTGAAGAATGACACTTCAGCATTCAGCCACCTGGGTTCATATCCGGCATGAAAACTTTTGATGCTGATTTCGGTTACTGCAAGAATTGGCAATGGTGATTCTGTGCCACTCAAAGAAACCTAGTAGACATGAGGGTTTGCTTGTTTTTTTTAAAAAAACTCTTTGAAAGTGAGAGTGTGCAAATACAACCTAACATAAAGGAAAACTTCATGGTTTTTCCCAAGAAATACAACGGAGAACCAGAAATTGTTCAGTTCAGTCTCTGATCACTCCTGGAAAAATGTGGTCCTAAAAAAAGATCTGCGTTGGTGTTCTTTTAGCTAGTTTGGAAACAGAGAGCCTATCACTTGTGGTTAAAAATCTATGGGGTGCCTGGCTCAGTTAGTGGGGCACGCACCTCTTGATCTCAGGGTGTGAGTTTGAGCCCTGCACTGGGTATAGAGATTACCTAAAAATAAAATCTTTTAAAAATTTAAAAAATTAAAATTAAAATTCAGAACTGTGTTCACTGGACCATTCTTTCAACTTTTCTACATGTTTGAGAATTTATAAATGTTAAATTTTTAAATCAAATGTTGGGGGGAAAATCATAAGTAAGCCGAGAACTGAATCAGCCTTTGAACTCCAGAAGCAAACACTTCCTGTACACAATTACGGATGAAATTTCCTTGTCATATAATGAGGTTTTGATAAGCCCTATGACCTAAATAACTAATACTATTCTATTAGCAAGTTTGGTCCCATGCATGTATTCATAATGGGCTGATAAACCCAAAGGGCATTGTAAGTCACAACATGTACCCAGAACTACACTTATTTGTTCTAGACTCACTTGTCAAAAATCGATTTGCCTAAAGTCAGCATGCCAAGCTACCAAATCAGTGAATGACCATTTCACCAAATACAGCATGCTGAATAACCACTTTGCTGGATTCACCAAATTTGTGACCATCTTGTTCCTTTAAACTACGTACAGAATAGTCTTAAAAACTTTAGATTTCTAATGTTAATAATGAGTTTCCATCTTGTCTTCATAGCACTGAAGGAATGGTCAGTTCATCCAAAACTACAGATGACTTAGTTTTCTTTGGAATGATTAATATCTGGGAAATATATTCCAAAATTATTCCTCATAATTAGTAAATGAGTCACCAGGACTTAAGGAAGAATCACTTTGTTTTAACTTGTTTTTGAGTCTTTTTGTTGTTTTATTGACATTGTAATCTTTTCAGGAATCCTATATTTTATGAAGCTAAGTTGTCAAGTTTTGAATTTTTCTTGTTTTGAATTAGGTGAGGGGTTTGGGAGAAGATCTTCCTTATAAAACATAACCACCTTGTAGAAATCAAATGCATGTATGCCCTAGTAGAATGTACCCTCATCAAGAACAAAAATATTATGGGCTAGTTCAGGGGTGGTAAACTATGGGTCATGCACTGCCTGATTTCATGCATCAAATTTCATTAGAAAATTCAGCCAATCTTTGCCCACTGTGTGACTTCTCTCATGCAAAACATAGCAGAAATGCATGGTTGCAACAGAAATGGTAACGCCTGAAAGATTTACTCTCTGCCACTTCAAAAAAAAGTCTGCAACTGCTGGTCCAGTTCATTGCTCTAGCCACAGCCCACAAAGTCATACCTGGCTCATTTTGGGGTCTCCGTAAAAAGCTAGTTAAATGAATGAATGAGTGACTTTTGGTTTTCACCACAGGCTGGCCAGCAGTGTCCACTCTTTCAGTGTTCACTGTCTGGTGAGTGGAGCTGGTTCTTTATGGTGACACCGGGGTTAGGCAGCTTGAGTCAACTGGGGAAGCAAACCACTTCCGCGGTTCCAGGACAGCGGCCAACCTCAGGGCAGACGACTGGTTGGTACCAATGTAGAAACTAAGCCACATTTCTGCAAAGACTGTACTGAAGAACTCCAAAGACAACTAAGCTGGCTGGTCTCTAAAATCCCGAGTCACTGCTTGCCTTTAAAAAAAGGAAAGAAAACAGAGGCTGGCCAATATATTTCTTTCCCCTTTTGAAGGTTGGCACTGATTTTGTGGTTGAAGTGATGAGCTGCCCTGAAAAGACGGAAACCACAAAACCACGCCCACTGTCCCTCCCAAACTATAGTTGCTGCTGCACACAACAAAATACATGTCTTTTTCCAGAGACTCCCTGAAATTGTTCTGGCATATAGTAGCTTCCCCAAACATTATTCTCTGCGAAATGCAATTAAGAAAAGCCAACAGTGATAAATCTAATGGAAATGTTTTGCCTTTCAACACTTAACTTCAAGACTGAAGGAAACTAAACAGACAAAACCAAGTGAATTGGACTCTTACTGTTGTTACTTAGTTTATTTTAAGTAGCAAGTGGCAGGTTTGTTTGTTGGGCAGGGGGAGAGATGTCTAGAAACCTATCCTAATTTCCTTTTGTCTGTTAATGTCACTGCTATTAAGGCCCTCCACCCCATTATTAGTCAGTTCTACCACTCCCCAATTAGCCTAAGTAAAATCTTCAGGAAAGAAAAAGGACAGAGATCATTACTTAGCAGTTTTAGGGGCACTGAAAATTGACTCATTTCCTCCAAGCCAGGGTTTCACAATCAGTCCTTTGTGTTGATCACTGTGCTAGGTGCTCTGGGTATAAAAATATGATATGGCATTATACTTTTGTTTAAAATGTTCTTAGTTTTGTCTGGGAGAATGAAACACCTAAGCCCATGATTTCAAGGACTAAAAAAAAAAAAAAAAAAAAAAAAAAAGGAAAAAAAAAAAGCAACGAAGACAAAAGACTACAACTCAAATTTCAGTGAATGCTTCTAATCCACTTGGCCTACCTCAGAGGTATGCATATTGTCCTCAATCACACCTAAGAAAAGCGTTCACAGAAGTGATCTTGAGCCTTTAAAGTACTAGAACATTTAAAAAATGGTGCTTGCACCAAGCCTTTGGGAAAAATCATCAACTTTTTTTTTTGTTGGCTTTTTATTTTTTTTTCCTCCATAATATTTTATTGTCAAATTGTTTTCCATACAACACCCAGTGCTCTTCCCCTCAAGTGCCCTCCACCATCACCACCACCTCTCTTCCCCCCTCCCCCTTCCCCCTCAACCCTCAGTTCATTCTCAGCATTCAATAGTCTCTCAAGTTTTGCATCCTTCTCTCTCCCCAACTCTCTCCCTCCTCCGTTCCCCCTGGTTCTCCATTAGGTCTCTCTTGTTTTCCTGCTAGACCTATGAGTGCAAACATATGGTTTCTGTCCTTCTCTGCCTGGCTTACTTCACTCAGCATGACACCCTCAAGGTCCATCCACTTTCCTACGAAGGGCCATATGTCATTCCTTAAGGTTCCATTTGTTTGGTATCATCTGGTCAACTTCTGCTTCCTTTATACACTTCTTTCTGGACCCTGTGCTACTATTCCTGCGATTATCACCCACTTTCAAATAATTTCTGAGACTGCTCTTCACCATACAGAACTTATTCTTATTGCTTCTCAATGGTGCTATCAGTGAGAGCAACAATAAACGCCCATCAAAATCATCACAGCTATGAAACACGGGCAATTCAGAAAGACTGGAGCTAACTCTTGAGTCATTTGGGGTCTCTTCCAAAGGCACTTCTCTCCATACCATTTCTCTATCTGGCTTTCTCTGATCCCTGCTACCTTCACAGCATACAACTAGACAAACTCAAGAGATATCCTTAGTAAGGACCCCTACCTAAGCAACAGGCACGATGGAGTGTGCCCTGGAGAGGCCTTTCAGAGGGGTAAGGGGCTATACTTGTGGCTTTACACGGCTCTCTTTTCAGAGACCACAGATCAGCTGGAGTTTAGGTCAGACATCACTGTGATAGCATGAGCAGGGGAACTGCAGTCAGTCTGGAATGTATAGACTTTCTCTGTAAGAAGACATCAAGGTTTTCATGCCATGAAGGGGCAAATCTGCTTCTGTCTTCACATCTGAAATTTTAACCCTCTTGACCAGCTCTGAGTAGCACTGGTGATTTGGAGAGTGTTGGAGGGAGTGGTAAATCTTTTCTCTGTATCTTCAAAGAGACTCCTTAGCTTCTGTTTATGGAAGTAGAGGTTAATGAGTGACTCTAATTGAAAAAATGGCCATACACTTGAAATAAGATTCTGCTCTGGAAATTCCTTAAATCTGTTTAAGCATGAAAAGAATAAAAGTAAATATTATCATACCTCCCTCTCACTTCTCCACCCCAATTCCCTGGCATCAGTGTCTCCATACTAGACAGCAGGAAGACAAAGAGGTGTCTGGTATTCCCAAGAGCCACACCCCCAACCCCCCCAAAAAATGAAGGAAGAAAGGGATTAGCAAATACCTCTGTGATATCATTTCTTGGTAAAGAGTGAAATTAGCCACAAGTCAAATTTACTGCCCCCTATCTCCATTTGCCCAGCTGTTGGCATTTGTACCCACTTGGAAGTGGCAAGGGCAGATGAGTAGGTTTCCTAGATATGATCACCAATGTCAAATGTATGAGGTGGGCCATCAGATCCTGTATCAAGCAAGTTGTTTTATTCCAAAGCTTTTGATGTCTAGGGTCTTGCAGATACTAGTGGGGCTGCCCATTCCTACTGTGGGCCCCCTGCTAGTTCCTAGAGATAGGAAACAGTTTGAGTGTGTCTTTCATATGCAAAGCAACCAGTCCAGAGCCCACACCTCTAACTGGCTCCTTCACCAGGCTCTTACACCCAGTGCATGCCACTATTCCCTTGCCCTAATCACCCCAGGGCTGGGTACCAGACAACTAGAGGTAGCCACTGTGCCCCAAAGTCTGCTGAAATTAATCAAATTAGCCAATCCTGTTACTCTGCCTCACACTTTCCTTCCAACGGAAACCACAATAAAGACTCTTGTCCAAGTTTTCCCCTTATTTTGCCTCCTGACCAACCCTGGTGCTTCCCCAGGGGGCCCTGAGTGGCAAGGTATGTCCCCTACCCTTGGTATGCTCAGTAACAACTGCAATCACCTGTTGGCCCAGCGGTACCTGAATAATATTAAAAGGTACATTTTGTTAAAAAACGTTTTTAATATTTATTTATTTTTGAGAGAGAGAAAGGAAGAGAGACAGAGAGACAGAGCATGAACGGGGGAGGGGCAGAGAATGAGGGAAATACAGAATCCAAAGCTGGCTCCAGGCTCTGAGTGGTCAGCACAGAGCCCAATGCAGGGCTAAACCCTCCAACTGTGAGATCATGGCCTGAGCAGAAGTTGTACAATTAACTGATTGAGACACCCAGATGCCCCTAAAAGGTGCATTTTAAAACAGCACCCTCCGGACTGTGCCTGGGTGGCTCAGTCGGTTAAATGTCTGACTCAGGTGTTAGCACAGAGCCCACTTTGGATCCTCTGTCTCCTCTCTCTGCCCCTCCTCCACTCATTGTCTGTCTGTCTGTCTCTCTCAAAAAAAAATTAAATAAAAAATTTTAAACAGCACCCAGGGGGTGCCTGGGTGGCTTATTTGGTTGAGCGCCCAACTTCGGCTCAGGTCATGATCTCACAGTTTGAGAGTTTGAGCCCTGCTTTGGGCTCTGTGCTGACAGCTCAAGGCCGGAGCCTGCTTCTGATCCTGTGTCTCCCTCTCTCTCTCTCTGCCCCTCCCCCACGTGCGCTCTGTCTCCGTCTCTCTCTCTCTCAAAAATAAACACTTAAAAAAATAATAAAACAGCTCCCAAGGATGAATAGCCACTCAGTACAGTAAACATATGCATCAGATTCACAATTCATGCTTCAAATTACCATTGTGTCCTTAATGTATGAGTCCACACACTTTCCTTAACAGCATGTGGGAAATAGCCTCTGCCCCCATTCTTTTCTATTCTTCTTGTTGCACTGAAATGAAACTACCTGCATCCCACTAACACCTAAATATTCACCTGCTGGGTAACTTTATTAAACAAGCACTTAGGAGAGGGGTTTGTTGGGGAAGGGGGTGGGCTTGGAATCAAGCTGTATGTGTATGATTAATAAAAAAGAAACTTACTATTACATCTGTTCTTCTCTCTGGCTTTCTGAAGTAACACCATGGCTCAATTTCCCTTGATTAGCACAAGGATTTAGATTTACTTTTCAAAAAGTGCTAATCAGCTTTAGCTTAAATGGATCGAAATGCAACACAAAAGTGGCTTCCAGCTAATACAAGTCTCCCGAGGTTTTTTTCCCCCGAGTGCTACATTAGAGACGAATCTAAAACAACGCAACTACAAATAATCATTTATTTTGAAAACATCCAGCTACCATACACTATCAAAGTAGAGAAAATGGTGTCAAGGCATAGCATCAATATACTCTTTAGGATGAAGAGTTAGTGGATTCAATGACCCCCTTCTAACTGACTCCAATACAGATGGCATCATCTAGTAAAGAACAAACCAAATAAATCAACACTCATCTTAAATGCATTCCCACCAAGTGCTGTGTATACGTATAAAAGTAAATACTTTAATATTAAATGATGAGAACTCACCTAGAGATTTACGTGTAAATTAAACAGTAAAATCAAATTGTTATATTAACTCACCGTTTCTTAGTATCTAGCATCTAAAGTTGTTCTAGCAATATTGATGTTAGTATTGGTGGAAGAGGGGGAAAGAAACCCTGCAATATTTTTTTCTGAAAATGAAAAACAGAAGAAAAAAAATCTAGACTGTCAACTCATACAACTCATTCAGTGCCTCTTAGAGGCTTAAGAGGGTGGGTGGATCAGGAAGAGGGAAGACAATACATCTCTTGGCTCAAAAGGCTGTGCTAGAATTCTTGACAGGGTTCTTTCCCAACTAACTGGTACCATCAAGTCTTTCCTTCCAGTCTTGACTCTTTTTTTTAATTGTTTTTTTTAATGTTTGTTTATTTTTGAGAGAGAGAGAGAGAGAGACAAACCGTAAGTGGGGAAGAGGCAGAGAATCTGCCTCTGTGGAGATTCTGATTGTGGGAGCTACCTATTACGTCCTCCATACAAAACGCTGTGGAGACACAGAATCCAACGCAGGCGGGCTCGAACCTGCAAATCATGAGATCATGACCTGAGCTGAAGTCAGACACTTAAAGGACTGAGCCACCCAGGTGCTGTTGACTCTGTGTTTTTGATAACCAATCACCTATTGAAAGAAGCTCAGGGCTTCTCCTTAGTGATTAATTTATGAAAGAACTTAATCTTTTTTTATCTGCCTCACATTTCACTCTAACCCAGTCTATACTTGGGGACTTCCTAATTCCACAATCTCCATGAAGGACACATGGTCTTTAATCTACCACTGGTAGGAGACACCAAGGGAATGGTGGAATGAATTTAGAATTTTGAGTTCATTGGACCCGGTTTCCAATACCAGCTAAAAGTTGTGTAACTGGAGTGCCTGGGTGACTCAATTAGACTCTTGATGTGGGCTTAGTCCGTGATCTCACAGTGGTGAGATCAAGCCCTTCATAGGGATCTATACTGGGCCTGGAGCCTACTTAAGATTCTCCCTCTGCCCCTCCCCTCCTCATGCTTGCACAAGTGTGTGCTCTCTCAAAAAAGAAAAAGGTAAAAAAGTTGTGTAACTGTGTACAAATTCAACTGTGTGACCCTGGATCTCAGCATTCATGTTTATATGGTTGATCTAAGAATACACACCTCATAAGGTTGTTATTAGCCATGAGTGAGAGGATGTATTTGTGAAAAACCTGGCACATAATATAGAGATTTTAAAAAATGGCATCTACATTAAGTGTAAAATTGAAACTTTTACCTCAGAATAAGGTGCTTTTAATATTTCAGCAATTAAATCTTCTTGGGTGTAGTAAAGAATGGACCACCTTGTACTGCATTCAGTTCCGTGGTGAATGCTGGTCACTAGGGTTTCTTTGGGGTTAATTTCTTCCTGTCTCATATTAGTGAGCTCCAACAGTAATGCTACCCAAGCAATCCATCAGTCAATCTGATTCCACAAATATCTGGTAGCTACCTATTGTGTCCTCCATACAAAACTGAGTGTGAACATTCCTACCCTCAAAGATAAAGTAGGTAGCTTGTTGACTTAATAAACATTTACTAAACCAAAAGGCCAGCGCTACTCAGGATAGTGACTGATTCACCGGAAAAATGACTGAGCACAAAAATGTGAAATCCCAAGGAAAGTTACACCTCAGGAACTAGATGCTCACCCAGCCACTAGGCAAGACCCTGCAGAGACTCCTAGATCTCTGCTTTACCCTCTCTTTCCTCTTTCTGTGCTCAGACCAACCGAGTCAAGTACGTTCATATCACTTATTAGTTCCAGAAGGTGAATATACTTGCTCTCAGGTGGGGCTTAAATGGGCAAAATTACTCAAGGGCTTCAATCTTCCTACTTGGAAAACCCGTATAACACAGAAATTAAAATTCCAGGAATAAAAAAATAAGAGCTTAGGATCCGGTTAGACTGCCAGAGTTTGAATCCTAGCCTTGGAACTCACTCGTTTGTGACAATGGGCACGTTAGTGAATTTCTCTGTGCCTCAACTACAAACCTATTAAACAGTAATGAAATAAGTCTTGGGAAGCATGCCATTGATAACACCATTTCTGCTCTCCAATTCAACCAAGAAAGCTTTCTTTTCATGAAAAGTGATCATCTTTGTCTTACTTTTATTGTAACAAATATTGTTCTATTTTCTAGGCCATACCTTAATATCTGAAGGCACCTACTGGCCAACAGTTCACTAGACAGATCTATGGGTTCACTCAGAATGATACATATTTATATGACTCAGATATGTTTTATTCTTCCTCAAAGAGAGACTATGTCATAGTCAATCTTCCAGAAATACTGTAAGGACTTAGCACCAAGCAGAACATGTTTTCAGAATGTCTTCAAATCCTTTCCTATTCTGTTCATTTGATAATTTTTCTCTCTCTCATTGTTTATCTGACTTCTCTTTTTATCAAGTATCCAGTTTGAAGGATTACTGTCAAAATGTGGATAACAATAAGACTATTCTATTAAATGAAATGCCACTTCTCTGAATACTTAGTTTTAAAGAACACATCAAAAACAAAAATTCTGCAGACTTGTGGCACCTAGGAACACCTATGAAGTTAGTAGAAATACATGTCCAAGTCATTTGCATGGAGGTTATCACTGTATGTGATATTGAACTGTCTCAAGATTATGGTGATAATAAAAATAGCAGATGATATAATAATAGATTAAATAATACAGTTATATTCATATAGATTCATGATCCTTAGATGGACACAGCATGAGTCTCAGACCTTCTAAATTGGTTGCTTAATAGCTTAGGAAATAGGCTGAATCAAATAATATGAATATCTCATTCTGCAAAATTCTTAAGGCCGTCACCACATACGGTCATTAGATATATGGAAAGGACAAATGGGTTAGTGAAGGGATTTAAGTGGTCTAAAAAAACCCAGAATACTACTGGACCTCCATGTACAAGTCCATTCTCTATTCTCAGGTCTTAGCTAAATGCCCTTGAACTATGGCTTCTAAAGAAGCCAGAAACTAGTGTATCTCTGTTTGGGTTCCTTCCCTCCGTCTCTGCTTACCCAAGGTCTTTCTATCAAGATCCGTTCAAGTCCCACTTCCTTGACTTTGCCTTCCTGAACTGCCAGGGCCCCTGATCTCACACTTTGTTTAAATTCTGGTAACATTTATTGTCAATTAGCACTTACTTTCTGCTCCCTTAACTAGTAGGTAATACAGACTTTATTCAAATTTTAGCCTGCCCAAGCCATTCTCTTTCCACTATTAATGAACCAATCTTCTTTCCTGAGGCAAAACCTAATCTGATGATGTTCACACGGTCAATACAAACACATCCCTCACCTTGACAGTGGCTTGCCAAGAGCTAGCTCCAGTAGTCCAAGAGGGAGAGAAGGTGTAATTTCCAGGAAATGTTCTTTGAGAGAGGGGTCCTTCTCTGATCCCTTCCCTTCTTTTCCAAGAGATGGAATGCAGTTGTGATAGCTGGAGCTGGGGCAGCCACCTTGTGTGTTTAATGAATAACACAGGGAAACAAAATAGGACCCTGGATCCCTAATGATTATGGACCCTGCTTACCAACCCTGCGTTGCCTAAATTTAGGTAATTGACAGTCAAACATGTATCTTGCTTGAGGCACTGCTTCCTTGAGTTTTCTGTCATTCACAGCTATTTATCACCCTAATTAAAACTGCAGCTGTAAAGCAGAACAGTGGGTTATTTGAACTTTCCTATGCAGTTAGACCTAATGATAATTTTGTATCTTCGACACACCGTGTTCCTTACATAATAAAGGATCACTGAATGCACGGTAATTTCCACAAACTTTTTCTGGGGACAAAAGGGGAGAAGGGGAGGGGGAACACATCGAATATGACAGCAATATCAAAACAGGTCTACAGAGCACCTTTCCTCTGTACAGCCATGGAGTTAGGGATTAAAAGCAGTTGCTGACTTTTAGGAACCTGCATATCATCATGGAGATGAAATACACATCCTTTGGCGTTCCTCACAGACTGATGGGGCTCTCTGAGCCAAACTGTGTGCAAGCCCTCCAGGAACGTGAAATCACATGAGAAACAATCTCAGCTTTTAAGGAAATTATGATCTAGTGGTTATGGATTAAAAAATGCAAATACCAGTGCGAGGTATAGAACAGAGAGTCCCTGAGCCAAATCTATTGTCCGCATGTTTTTCTATCTCACAGCGTTTGAGTCTTTCGATTGTTCCATTAATAACAGCTCCTCACATCCACCAGCTGAAGCTGAAGGTGAGAACAAGTTCAAGGTAACAGGTCCTCCAATATTTCATCCCCTCCCATAAGAGCCAAAGATTCTATCTACACATTCAATGACTTTTTCTTTTTACAGGCATTTTTCTCATAGTTTCACTGTGGCCCCTACTACGAAAAGTATCGCCAGAAGCTTGAAAGAGAACCAAACATAAGAGAGGGCAGTCCTTTCTCCGCCATTACCTTCCTCCAAGTAATCCCCAATCCCACACTGCAGACCCGTCCTGACCTCATGCCCCACAGACTCCATCGAGTTTCTGCGGGGGACTGAGTTACTTATTTATCCGTGAGGACCAACCGAAGTGAACCATTTCACCCACCCCCATCTTTCCCGAGCTTTGTGAATAAGCACACTGAAAAACCGTACTTTCTTTGGAAAGTAGGCTGCCTTTCCTAATTAGAGGCAGCTTGGCTAATAAAGATTACAACAAGGCGTTACGAGCAACACTAAAAGCAGCTCTCAGGCGGGTCAGTGGGGGTTTTCCTAAACATTTTGATTACAACTTTAACTGCTCTAAAACACATGTGAAAGTCTTATCATTAAATTTAAACAGCCTGATGATATGCTGAACAAGACTATGAGAACGGCAAATAAATTGCTGTAATCTGCCAGACTGTCACTTTCCCTGCTCTTCAGCAGCTGTAATTGACTAATAGGATAATAAGGTGGCAGTTTACAAATCTGAAAGCTATACTCCTTTGTTGGAAATGCCCTTGAGGAAAAAAAAAAGGCTCCAAGTCAGAAAGACAGAGTGAGTGTGATCAACATCATGGCCCCGGATCCAATATATTTAAATATGCTTCTCGTAGGAAGTCAAAAGAAGTCAATGAGCGTTCCTGGATGTAGGGGCGGCACCAAATACCACAGTGTTTATTTTGCTTTTGATTACTCCAGACACAGAAACGATTCAGAAGGGCTTTCCCCCTTCCAGTGACACAGGCTGACAGCGGTGTCCTAAGCAGGAAATGCCTTCTTAGCACGAGTTTACTGATGACAGAGGCTGACCCCTGACAGTGGCTTCTGTTTCCAATTTAAGCATCTCCTGAGCTTTGGGCAGTTGAAGAAAGATTCCAGCCCACCCCAAGCCACACAGCCCACTGCTAGGTGCTGCCTCAGGACTGCACCCACCTAGGAAAAGGCCCAAAGCAAATAATCTTACAAGGATATTTTGGATGTGAGGATTCTGGCCAGCACAGGTTAGCCTAAATCTGGTAAGAAAATTACCTCTTCTTCTTCTTCTTCTTCTTCTTCTTCTTCTACTACTACTTCTACTACTACTACTACTACTACTACTACTACTACTACTACTACTACTGTTTGAAGAGTGCATGTCAACTGGGAGACCAATGAGGAAGGGAAGTGCTGCAAGATGATATCAGGCTTAGCACCTTGCAGGTCACATAAGAAGACATGGATCCTCCTGTGAGGAAATTACAGACGATCGTGAGTAGAGGGATAAAAACCAAGTGATTTTCTAAAAGAATTCCTCTGAGAGCTGCTGTGCGAAGAAGAACCTGCAGTTAGGCAACGGTGGGGGTAGAAGCACGGGAGGCCATCAGGAAGCTGCTATGGTCTGAATGTCTGTGTCCTCCAAAAACTCTTGTTGAGATCCTAATGCCCACTGAGATTAGGAGGTGGGGTCTTTGGGAGGTGATTAGGTCATGAATGAAATTAGTGTCCTTATAAAAAGGGCGCAGAGGGGCACCGGGGTCGGGGGGGAGCTCTGTGGGTTAAGTGTCTGACTCTTGTTCTCAGCTCAGGTCATGATCTCACAGTTGTGAGTTTGAGCCCCACACCGGGCTCTGCACTGACGGTGCAGAGCCTGCTTGGGATTCTCTCCTTACCCCCACCCCATCCCTACCCAACTTGCTCTCGCTCTCTCTCAAAATAAATAAATAAACTTAAAAATAAAAATAAAAAAAGAGGCCCTGGAGAGATCCATGGCCTCCTCCACCATGTGAGGTTGCGGTGAGAAGTCTGTGACCCACAAGAGGGCTCCTGCCTGACCCTGATCGCAGACTTTCAGCCTCCAGAACTGTGAGAAATAAATGCTTGTTCACAAGCCACCCAGTCTGTGGTGTTTTGCTACAAGAGCCCAAATAGACTTAGAGGCTGTTACAGTGGTCAGGTGAGTGGGGACCCCAGCATGGGTGACGGAGAAGGCCGTGCAGATGATGAGTGATCAGATTCGGACTGAATCCCAAAGCTACAACAAACAGGATGTTCCGATGAGTTGGACGTGGTTTATGAGAGAACGGAAGGAGTCAAGGACAACACCAAGGGCTTGGCCTCAGCGACTGCAAAAGGACTTGCTTTTTAAGGAGATGGGGTGCCTACAGATACAGGACATTTGGGAGGGTGAACAGAAAGAAATTAAAAACTTAGTTTTGGACGTGTTATTCCAAAATGTATTACAATCTTCTATGCTTAAAAACTACTCACTGTCTCATTTCTGGACATTCCTGGAAAAGGTATCTGACACAATATAGCCACATTTACACACACATGCATGTGTATATACATACGTTGTATATATCTATATGAATATGTATGTGCACATTATAGGTGTATGTGTATTGAAAATAAGAATGGATTGATGGATAGATGACATGCTTTCCTCTCTTCATGAGCTGGTCATTTTTTTCTGAACAAAAATGGCCACGATATGCCATCTTTCTTGTCAAAGTAAACTCTCTGCTAAACAATTAAAAGGGTAGAAGTATAATGATTTAATGGAAAACCGTTTTCATTTCTAATCTTTCAAGAGGTGAGACACAGAAAAGCCATTGGGGCCGAACCAAAGGTCTCCGAGACCGGCCAAGGTCGTGCTGTTAATGCCACAGGGTTAGATGAACCTCTTTCATGCCAAGGCCATATGGGAAGCTTATTGGGAGAATGGCACAGGAAACAAAAGGTCTCTGGAATCCTCTGAGGATTGCTGGGTGAAAATGGAATTTGGGCAGTGAGGCAAGAGGCATGCAGGCTGACCTCCGTGGGGTGCAGCATGTAAATCTGAGATGTCTGCCCTCCAGCAGGCTGATGACCTCCAAGTGGTGCCTAACATCTGTGCCTGCCCCTAATCCCTGGGGCTTCCACTCTCACCCTGAGGGTACTAACTGCACTTTGAACGGGGTTACATTTACTGAGATCAGGCAGTGGCCAATGGAGCAAACACCCCTTGGAGTAGTTCCCTCCATGATGGTCCCGGTGGAGTTATGAATGAAGACGGCAGTAAGGTGAGCAGGGTGATGGGAGGTGGCACAGTGTTCCTAGTTCCACCTTGATCACACAATGCTGTTAACATGGACAGAACGAGTCCAGAGAGAAAATGACAAAGACGACAGCCCTGTTTGTGCTTACATTCCCATGACTGCCTGCTCCCCTCACCCCCGCCTCAAGTTTCTTTGTAAGGAATACAGGAGAAGCAGGTCCCCACTGGAAATGCACTTCAAGGGACTATGTGTTACTTATGCCACACCCTTCCCACCTTGTCCAGGGCCCCGTTTCAAAGCAGAGGATTGGCAGTACCTGTGTCTCTTCCCAAGACCACCACCTCTGTCCCTGGTAATTTGAGATGCCTCAGCTGGTCCTGATGGCAGCAAGTTAAATAAAGTATAAGAAACAGACTCCCAACGATGCTGCCTCCTTTACCACAGTGTCCAGTTTCATCTGGGGAAAAGGGGAGGGCAGCAAAAGAAAATGACAGGAAGCGATAAAGGAGCTAAAAATAAACGTGGAAATGTGTAGATGTGAATTTCACTGAATATAAACACGCTGAATGGGTCAGGCATCAGCCAGGAAAAACAAGGTCTGTAAGCTCCGTGGGCTAGCTGTACCAAATTGGCAAAACCTCTGGATGGGTGAACTAATCCACGGTCAATGGGAAATCTTAGATGACATGATCAAAATGGCTGTAAACCAAGGAAGGCTGGGAAGTTACAGAGGCTGCTCTGATAACATCCTGGCTCGCTTGGGCTCAGCCCTAACAGAGTCTACAAGGGGGTTTATCTGTGATGTGGGAAAAGCACTCTCTAGTCCAAAAATATCTGAATGTGTCCACAGACATAAACCAGTCGTGAAGACAAGAGTTATAAAAGGCTCCCACGTTTTGGTTAACAAATATCATAAGAACGACTATCATTTTTCGAGCACCCACCTTGGCCAGATGTCGGGCCAGGGCAGAAAGAATGAGGATAATGGGACTAGAAAGGCAAATGCAATCATATTATAAAATACAGCAGGTCCAGCGGAGTCCATTCTCAGGCAGAACCATAAGTAGTTTCAAGCACTCCAAAATCAAACAGTAAACAACTTCACGCAAGACTGAAGGGAAGCCATTAACCCATCCAGGTCTAAGTGTTCTATGAAAATGTTCATGTCGTTAATTACCTTCCAATCATAATGCAAATTATGGAAAATAATGAGAATGTTTACCCACCAAACTAATAGGAACTGGTATTTCAGCATCTGCCAGCGTAACCCAGGCAAGAAGAGATCTTAGTCTCTGACTGGCTTTACCTTTTCCTTCCTTCCCCGCTGACCCACTTCAAAGGTTTCTCGCTGGAAACACTAATCACATTCTTGTCTGCTGGAGTAAGCCACACTCCTTTTGCTTCCTGCCTGGTGCCTCCCTTCGCACCCAAAGTAATGCTCATTACCTGGGCACTCGTGCCTTCAGGAGCTCACAGGCACATCCCAAAACATAGCCTTTTACTTCTATACTGGCCTCCCTGTCTTAAAGATTGCACGGGTTTGTAAAAGACCTAACAGAGGAGCCTGGGTGGCTCAGTTGGTTAAGTGTCTACTGATTGAGGCTCAGGTCATGATCTCATGGTTCATGGGGTCGAGCCCTGAGTGGGCTTTGCACTGGGCATGGAGGCTGCTTAAAATTCTCTCCCTCTCCCTCTGCCCCTCCCTGCCGGACACATGTGTGTGCACTCTCTCTCTCTCTCAAAGAAAATGGGCACTCAAATAAAGTAGTGAGATTTTAAAATGTGAAGCTTACATATTTATATTTTATCTGGAACATTGCTAGAATTGATGACATTTGTTGGGCTTTATTTCTGCTTACACAGAAAATACAGATTTCAAGGGTATAAACTTCGAAAATCATGTTCGTGCAGGCATCTGCATGAATGTATGTAAACATAACCATATAACCAGTAAGAATTTATATTTTTTTAAACATTTTTTTAATGTTTGTTTTTGAGAGAGACAGAGAGAGAGAGAGAGAGACAACATGAGCGGGGGAAGGACAGAGAGAGGGAGACACAGAATCTGAAGCAAGTCCAGGCTTTGAGCTCTCAGCCCAGAGCCTGGCACGGGGCTTGAACTCACCAAACGTGAGTGAGGTCATGACCTGAGCTGAAGTTGGATGCTCACGTGCCTGAGCCACCCAGGCGCCCAAGAGTTTGTTTTTTAAAAACTTGTATTCCCCAAGCCCCACAGATTATAATGCAAATAATTTCACATTTTATTGTGCAAACGATCATATACATATCACGCTCTCATCCATGCTTTGGTGCTAAAATTCAGATTCAGAGGAGTTAAAAGTCGGCCAAAAAGAACATGAAAAAACATCAGCGATATAGGAGGGAGCATATGTGGAGCCAAAGGAGAAAACCAGCTGGTTAGCTGGCCTTTTAAAAGGTATCTGGGAATTAGGCTCAAGGCCATTAATCCTACAGTCTTCACTCCTCTGCTAACTCACTGCTTACATTACCAAGCCATCATCCAGATTAAAAATGGGTTTCCGTAAGGGCTTCTGCTTCCCCAGGAAGCCTCCACTTTACCCTCCCCACCTGCTGCCCCCTCAACGCGGCAGCAGGGTGGAATCTAAAAGAAAAATATTAAAATCAAACGAGGCTTTAGGGATTTGGGGAAGTGGACAGAGAGCGGGTTCTTATCTAGGCTTTAGCACAATATTGCTTCTTCAAAGTCTCCTTAATTACATTTAGAGAGAACAGGGCGCAGAATAGCTGCCTTCTAAATTCAATGCCCTTAAACAAAGGGTTCACTTTTGCAGGTTTTGTCCCCACGGGAAATGGTGAACTTTTGTGCTGAAGTTCTTTCACTGGCCTCAACCCACTTAGCTCCTATCCCCATCCCACCCCCTCCTCCCCATGGAGTGCCCCTACTTGCCAGCCATCCGTCCACACTTTCCCTGCCGTGTAGCTACATGATAGTTTTCACCTGGAAAGAATATGAGGCTCATAAGCTCTGTTTCTACGACAGCAGCAGCTAGTTAAAAATTGGGCAATTCAACCAGAACCAGTAGTTCTGGCCATTCAGGACAAAAGTAGCTGCCTGTGGCTTTTTTTTTTTTTTTTTTTTTTACCTGTAATGGACAGCATGTTGACCCCCCTCATCCATATATAAATGAGAATATTAAACTGTATCCAGCAGGGTAGATAGCATACACAGCACCCACCAAAGTGGAGGTGACTTCAAAAGTGGCTGGTCATCTCCTAATGGCGCTGCAGCATTCTTAACTCTAAGGGCCAAACTAAAGGTCCGGCGCTTTCCCCATGGAATGGAAGCTCTGGGTTCATCTTTGCTGTGGGCCTACTATGTGCCAGAATCCAATGCCAGGCACTGTTCAAATACATCGATGAACACTTGTAACAGTCTGTAAGGTCATATTGGTTAAGAACCTGAGCTCTGGATGGAAAGCAAGCCTTGGTCTCTATCGCACCTCTACCGCTTTCTAAGAGTGCCATCTTGGCTGGTCACCTGGCAATTTTAAGCCTCTAAGTTTGCTCCTCTTTGAATGTAAGAACCTACCTTATAAGGTGGATATAAGAATAACACTGAGCACAAGCCTTGGCACACAGGAAGTGCTTCCTAAGCAGCTCTTATTATTATAATACTCATTTTATAGGTGAAAAGTAACGTCATTTGTCCCGGAAGGAAATCGAGGAATGGGCTCCTCATGTGACTTGACTCCAAAGCGGGTGTGCTCTTTCCACAACGCCTTATTATCACCATACTCTGAAGAGAGGTGCCTAGGACACCAAGGATAGAGGTGCCTAGGGCTCTATTACAATCCAACCTTCAGATTAGCCGCAAATGATCTCAGGGCGTCCATAATCCCGTACTGCACCCTCCACATTGATCTTCATCTCGGGAGTGTGTGGTGAGTCACTTCGTCTAAGGAAACGCTTCCCCAGGGGACCCCAGGCACCCTGACCCAGACACGGCTATCGTGAAGATGTTCTGAAGATTCGCTCTTTTTCCTGGCTTCAGTCTTGTGAGTTCGGTGGATACCTGAGGCCAGGACTTACAGCCACGGAACTGCTGAATGAGACGAGGTGGCTCAGAGACGGAGTCTGTTTAATGGCACTGTGGTGTCCTCACACTTTCAAGTGTGATTTTAATCACATCTTTCAGCTATTGTTAAATTATACCTCTGTGACAAGCTGACTTCTAACCTCCTCCCCCACTGCCACAGTGGCAGGTTTGTGAAATGTGTGAACAGCAGAGGGCCGCATGAAGCTTCGTAAGTCATGACAGTAAACATCCTAAAAAGCACACTAATGGCCTTCCCAGGCAGAGCTGGATATAAGGGAGGAAAAACAACAACAACCCCAACCCCGACAAATGCAAGCATGGATTCAGGTTCTGTTTGTTATCCTGCAACAATTTATTTATGGTAGATGGTTTTAACATTACCTACTAAACTCAGTCTGCAGAAGAGAAATAAAAATGAATCAACATGGCTCTCCCAAGCTCAGAAAATGATACCAATCAGGTCAGTAAATAGGAAACTACAGTTTTGCAAATTCCTGATTTCTTTTGATTCTAAAACAAAATGGCCCCTACATGCTTTCTTTCTCTAACCTCCAAATCTGTAGGTGGAAAAAAATAAAGTCAGTGATAATAAAGTGTTCGCGTTTAAAAAAAACACATATATGCAATTTGAGTAAAAGACCATTTACTATATTTTTTGGAATACGTTTATTCCATACTGATGGAGAGAAGACTGTCTTCTGAATAGGCAAGTACTAGGATTAAATTTACATCCTCTGTCTAAACACACACACACACACACACACACACACACACACTTGAAACTGAGTGGAAAGCATTACACTCACATTTGCAAACACTAGAAAGGAAAGTTTTTTAAAGAAGTTTTACAACCTAAGAAGCTGGTAGAAATACAATTTTCTAGTACCAGCTTTAAGAACTTGGAAAACATAATAGAAAAATGACCTACTTTTTTAAATGTTTATTTATTTTTGGAAGAGAGAGACAGAGTACAAGTGGGTGAGGGGCAGAGAGAGAGGGAGACACAGAATTCGAAGCAGGCTCTGAGCTGTCAGCACAGAGCCCGATGCGGGTCTTGAACCTACAAACCGCAAGATCATGACCTGAGCTGAAGTCAGACGCTTAACCGACTGAACCACCCAGGCTCCCTGAAAAGTGACGGATTTTTAACGACTAAGCATTCATAACATATCTTCTCGTACTTAACAGCTGGCTCAGACTCAGCCTACTGCTGGAAAGGAGAGAAATCTGGGCGTATAAATAATTAGGCAACCACAAAATGAGTCTGCAGTTGCTCTGAGATGAGCCCGCTGACAGAGTCACAATGACAGCTTGCTAACGTGTTCACAGGACATCAGTTTCTCTTAAAAGTTGCTTTTGAAAGGATCAGCTGGGTTCCCACTGGGTTAAAACACAAGCATTCTGAGACAGCCTGTGTTCAACAGCCACATAAATCTATTAATCCAATCTAGAGGTACGGGGGAGACCAAAGATTATGTCTCAGAGGCAATGCAGGCCCGTGTTTTGAAGGAGCAGCAAGATAAATGCAACCAGCATAAAATCAAAGCTTATCAGCTATTGGGGTTTTGTAGTTGATGCCACCGTTTGGGGCTGGAGAAGCAGGAAAGTATATGTCTGAGGGAAATGGTTCTCTAGATGTGACAATTTGAGCAAAGGACGCTCTAAGTAAAAATGTCTTCCCTTGCACTCTGTGTGTGCTCAGAAGTGTTAGTCTAGATCCAAACTGGAGTTAGGAGAGGCACGGTGCCCTCTATTGCACTGGTGGGGTTTACATCACCCAGCGCAGTGGGCGGAGCTCACTTCATCTGAAGTGTTGGCCTGAGAGGTAGATTTCCCCAAGATGGCTACAGGAAGAGCTTTGCCTTCATGGGGCTGGAGTCTTGTGGGGCAAACCAACACGTAAACTATTCGCTGCTACACTGTGTGGTTGGTGGGTGCTTTGACAGAAGTGTTCCGTGGGCACCTGGCGAGGACGGAAGCCTACTTGGAGGTGAGGGAAGATGTCAGAGGTGACATCTGAGTCGAGTGTGGCATCAAGCTAAGCAGAACAATAAAGCTGGCTAAGGCAACATGAACATGGTTGCTGCTCACAGACATGGAATTTTAGAAACGTTACATGCTTTTTATACAGAGAAAATGCAAGGAAGCTCTTCTGTCTGGTTATAAAAGCAAGCTGAAAACAACTGCCCTGTATTCTTTGTGTCTGGCAGAGAATACCTACACATGGCTGCCTCCAGAGTTCATCCCAGGCCAAGATTCAGAGAGGCTGGCTACACGGCTGATGGTGGGTGTTCACCACCAGTGTCTTCAGGAGTAGAAGTGCGTTCGACCCCGAATCACTCCCGTTCCAGACAAATAGGGAAAAACACCGCATCTGCCCAGTGGCAGACGCCATGGTGAGTGAGCTCAACTCCTTTGGCTTGGGAGCAGCAGATGCCTGGAATTAGCTGGAGACCCCACCTCCACAACGTAGTCTAGGGTCTCCAAGCCCGGGATCCCACAACCTTTGTGTGATTCACTTTCAGCAGTGATAGAGTCCATGGCTCCTGGAACGAGGGGTAAAGGAAGGCTGAAGAAAAGGGAAAGTTGATTAGTAAACTGGTAGCTACCATTCCTGGGAGTTACTGTTCCTCAAGTCCTCGTTACTTTTGGAAGGAGATAGTACCACTCCTGGAATTACTGATGGAGTTCAGAGATTAAGGAATATAACCAGGGACATACAGTTAATCAGTGGAACATCCGTGGTTCAAGCACAGGTCTGCCTGATCTGAAAGCCTACCACTATAACATTAAAAACATTGTCTGAGGGGCGCATGGTGGCTTAGTCAGTTAAGGGTCTGACTTCAGTTCAGGTCATGATCTCATGGCTTGTGGGTTTGAGCCCTGCATCGGGCTCTGTGCTGACAGCTCTGTGCTTCCAATTCTGTGTCTCCCTCCCTCTCTGCCCCTCCTCTGCTCTGGCTCTGCCTCTCTGTCTCTCTCTCAAAGGTAATAAACCTTAAAAACTTTTTTCCGATTCCTCCTGAGGTAGAAACTGTGTGGCCTCTGCAAGGAGTCAGTCCTATATAGAAGCAAAGGACCCTGTAAGAAGTCCCAGTGAAGCCAGAGTTCTGATCTGCCAGGAATGAGATCCAGTAGTGTTGAGTCCAGCATTTTCCAAGGCACTACTTGGCTTGGCGAGATCGGAGCATTTTACGATACTAGGCCAAGCACTGTTACGATAATCAGCTCCCCAGCGCTTACGGGGTTCGCCAGGCAAACAAAGTGCCATAGCAAAACGTATAAAGAAAACAACACAGTGCCCTGACTGCCTCGGGTAACCCTGTGCAAAGCGGGATGGGAGGGGCTCCTGCGGTTGAAACAGTGTATGACATACCGTCTCCCACTCACTTTCCCCTTTCTTCTCGGTTAAGGCCAAGGAGCAGCTCAGGTTCTTGATTT
Source organism: Suricata suricatta (assembly GCF_006229205.1). NCBI lineage: Eukaryota > Metazoa > Chordata > Mammalia > Carnivora > Herpestidae > Suricata > Suricata suricatta. The sequence continues at coordinate 58,008,492 of NC_043714.1, forward strand.
AGCTCACACATCCTTAAATAGAATCCTTGTCATCGTCACACACGGGAGGGATATTACAAATACATCCAACAATCTGGGTGTAAGAAACCGCTTTCTTCCCTAAGGTGCTCCTTGGTTTCCCCATCAAGTCTCTAGCTTTATAAAGGGAACGGTTTGTTTTCATTCCACCAATGGAGATATAAACCAAGATCTGTGTATATCACCGCCCAATGATACAATCTTCAGTGTCAAATCATTCATTCATTCACTCCTTTACGGGGATTTGTTAAGCCCTGAATACGCACATGCCGCTGAGTCTGTCTACAGCTCTGCCTAGCACGGAGGAAGCGTAAGGCCATGTAGGGTTCCTGGTGCTGTTTGCCTATTGGAGGGGTGTTTTATTAAGTTCGGCTTTATTTGCAGGCTCAAACTGAGAAGGAGGAAGTAGGAAGTTGCCAAGGCAAAAACTCGAATACTCCAGAAGATGTTAAGGAAAGGAACAGGGGGAAGGAGAGGCGTGTTCATGTGGCTCCGAGGATTCCCCAGACACCTGCACAACACACTTTGCAGAGGAGCCAAATCTCCCTGATGAGTGACAGGGAGAAAGAAAAGACTCCTTTTCCACTTTAAGAACTCTATGTTCTTATAAATATGTTATAGCATTTTATAAACTTCCAAAGTGTCAGGTCATTCAAATTAGAATGAACTCTTAAAAAACACTAATGTTTAAAGATTTACCATGGATTTAACTAAATATGAATCAAAATGGCATTCCTGAAAGGATCTGGACAGTATTAAAAATTATTGCCAATCTCTGACGGCCCGAATTGAAACTCCCATTTCCTCCTTGCAGAGACCCCTACCTGCACAGAGAAGTTAGTTTTACAACTTGACAGAGAGTCTTTACCAAAATATCAAACTGGATGGCTCCTACAGTCAAGAATATAAGGACAACAGACTCAACCCTAAGAGTTGGTATTTCTGCATTTGCAAAGACATGAGACAGAACTAGAAATAATAGACCGCAGCCCACAAAACTCAATCTGTGAGATTGTTCTAATGATGGAAGGTGGAAACAATTACGTCCACAGATGCCCCTCTTTTGAACTTCATTTGTATCAATGCAAAGGGCATGTAAAATATTTCCTGGGTTACTCAAGGGACAGTGATTGAACTGAGGTTCTCAAAATTTGTTTTTCTAATTAACTAGAAGGCAAAGAGATCGGATTTATCTCTTGCTGGTATCTCCTTAGGAACGTCTGGTTCTGCTAAGAAAGTCAGTTGCAACAGCTTTAAGACAACAACGCTAGTAAACAAGGCTGTAAAGACTGGCTCCTACAGAGATCTGGGAATGTGAGAATAGCTTCTTAAAATACGGGACTTAGTCTTATTTCCAGGACTGCCATTATCTGGAATCAGAGTTCTTATTCTAAAACTTTAGAAGGGGAAGAAAAAAAACCAGGTCCCATAACAAACCTGGTGTCTATGCTCTTCTTCTTGAGTTTTAGTCTTAAGCATACAAACTTATGTTTAGCAAACAGTGAAGGTAAAAGCAGGCAGCTATGGTGTATTTTAAAGAAAAATGGAGGAGTATAAAGAAATTTACCATTTTTGAGGTAGTTTAAACTTTGCACAAGTCACTTAAGCTCTTTGAACTTCCTTCTCTTTGTATGGGTATATTTATGAAGAATATATAGCCATTGCATGGCTATATTCTTTAATATATTCCAAGTATATGATAAATGTTAGTAGAATGTGACTTGAAGTAGATTTAGTTCAGCACTCATGATTCCTATTACTTCTCATATTCATTCTCTATTAAGTGATTCCCAGACAAGGGGCACCTCAGGGCACTGTCCCCTCCAGTCCCTCAGGTGGCTTCATGCAAAGTCCTTGGGACAAAGTTCTATGATCAAGAAGTCCAAGGGATCACACTTCAGCCTGGAGGAATTGGTGAGGAAAAGGCAGGGGAGAGGGGAACAGGAGAGACAGAAAGAAGGAAGCAGACAAAGAAAGAGAGAGAAAGAAATACAGGGGGAAAAATTACCACGTGGATAGTCTTCACTCCAAGTGGAATAGAATTACACTCCTCTAGGCAGTGGTTATGAAGGGTGTGCTCACTTTGTGAAAACTGGTCAAGTTGTCGACTTCTGATTTGTTACTTTTTTGCATGAGTTGTATGTATGCCTCAATAAAAATGCTTCCTTTAAATGTCTTTCAAAAAGAACTACAAGAATACTCTATCTCTAGCTCTGGGCAAAGGAGAATTTAAATCAAGAAGGCCCATAAATAGACCACCTGATGCAAGTGTATTTAGAAGAATTCCTGTAACAGGAAGCCAGAATTCAAGTCCAAGAGATCTAGACTCAAATCTAGCTCTGCAGGCTGGACCTGGGCAAGTTAACATTTTGGGGACTACGTTTTGCCTTCTGTATAATGGGGCTAATGATAAGCTCCTTAAAGAGACATGTAGGGCAGTAATTTCCTTCCTGATTCCTACTCTACTCTGAAAAATCCTCAAGGTCAGAGTCCACACCAAGTCCTGCCATCTTACTATGCTGCCTGGTGCATGGTGAGCAGCTTAATAAATTTTTGCTGCATGGAAGAATGTGATTGATAGCCCGTTTCTTACCTTCTAGGGACTTCTTATCTAGAACAGAGTAGCAAGAAGAAGTCCATAAAAATCATTCATTTCCAAGGCCCTCTACCAGCTTGTGGCTCCCATTTTCTCCCAATCACACACAATCTCTCCAAAGAGGCTGGGGTTCTCACATTCCCATGAAAAGACTACACTTCTTGCTAGCAGCCTTTGCTTACATAAAACCATCTCTCCCTGCAGGGGCACCTTCCCCGTTGCCATTCCCTGGTGTCCCTGATTCCAGGATTCTCCTGACTCTGGCCTGGAATTTCCTCCTTCCCAATTCCCAGGGCAGGTGTCTGCCCATTCTCCATTATTTGATATCTTACCTAATGCTTTCACTTTAAACTTTGCACATCTATTTTCTTCACAGCAAGTAACACATGATAAGGAGCTCGACAAATAATTAGTTTTGATGGACTTTAATTCTTGGAACACTAGTAAGAACCATCTAAATATTGGTTTAGATGAAATCACTACTCAATCTGCCTCGTGGAAGAAAAATATATAAACCACCAATGGCAAAACACATGACAAGATTGACTCCCGTGGCAGAAAAAAGTAATGGATTTCTTTCCCACTGAGTTCAGGAGCCCTCAGAATCCTCAACACAGCAGTCCAGGAAGCCACTACCACGTAATCTGAGTTGCCACCCACTGAAATCTATTAATTATCCCCATAATTAAATATCCTCCCAAATGACATCTCTCCAAGACCTTTTAACCTCAGAGCACATTTTCAAAACCTACCCTAATACATGCACCATTTCCCATGTAACTCCTTACAGCACAAAACATTCACACTTTGTATGTCAAACTTCTTACGTGGAACTGGTATACCTCAAAACCAGAACAAAAAACAACCCAGAGATGGTATAAACCATGGGCACCGGAAGAATTAATGAATGAAAAATACTTTACAGGGAAAACACTTGTCTCCTTGGGAAAGAGTAGTGTAGATTTTATGTCTATTTTAAGGAGAATGATGATGACATTAGCAGGTATCAGATCTATGAGATCAGAAGACAGAAGTCATGTCGTATAGGTCTTATCCTACTCCACAAACTCATTCTAAATTACTTGGCTGATGTGGAACTGTCATTGTTCAAAATCTGAAGAATTCCAAGTACAGAAAACAAACAAGACAAGACAGATTGCTTGTTTTAACACATCTGCCTCATCCCTCAGTACCATGATGGCCCAGACCAAGCCTGACCCTACATATTCACCCACTTCCCCATAGAAGTCCTTCTTGATATCCTTCTCCCCACACCCCCTGTTCCAAACAATTCTTAGATGAAACAAGGCTGCCTCAGCAAAGCAAATGCTTTCACAGAGGCAAGTCAATCAGTACCCAGATTCTTGCCCAAATGCAAACAGGTGATCACGAACAAAGTTTTCGTAGTTAAGACCACTAGCCCACCTAAGGGTCCAGCAATTTTTACCATTAAGAATTTTGTCCCCCCTCATCCCCATTTTTCAGGGGTCTGGAACACAGTAACATGCTTGGTCTGGGCACCTACCAACACAGTCCTGTGCAATCCAGAGAGCCTCTGTCTGTTTCAGGATGATGCCCTCTCTGATAGGGAGTGTTTCCTGCCCATCCTCTGACTTTGGTTGTTAGCAGGAATACCGTTACCTTAAAATAACATTCTGTAATCGCTTACTGCAGAGCATACTGGCACTTTCAGCACTGACACTTAAAATGAAAAGCTCTATTAATTATTAATAATGGAAAATGAGATACTCTGAATGAGAAATAGCCTCTTGCTTTGCTGTTTTTAGTCGCCACTCGTTCTGCCGTATTATGTATGAATTAATAAAAGTGCTGTGAGGTGTACCGTCATTTCACACTTAACTTGGTCTTCCTGATTAAATGACATTTTTAAAACAAAGGAACTAGTGGGTATTTTTCCACTATTAGGAAGTTCTCTCTGGTTTTTTTTTTTCTTGGAAGTTCTCACTTTTTAAAGCAAGCTAGAAAGTTTACTGATCAGCCTGTTAGTAAATTTAGGTATTTATATGTCTATAAAACACACCAGCCACATATGGGGCTTGTTCTGTTTGTCTTTAAACACACTTGAAGAGTAAGACAGTGGTGTTATTAAACATTCTTGAGAAAGTCAAACACCAACTCCCCCATCATGTGTAATGTTGAGGGACAATCTATCAAGATGGAGTACATTTCTCTTGCTCAAATAAAGTCTAAACTTCAAAGAAACAACTTTCTGGCTCATTTTAGCCAATATTACTTTTCCGCTAAGGTAGGCGACATTTACTTGATACCCACAAATGAGCCTCGTCTTTTTATACAAAGAAATGCTATCAATAATATAGAATTAACAAAGATGGTATTTTTTTCTGTTAAGAGAACAATGTTCCAAATCTGGGGAGGAAAATAAATGAAACTTAAAACTGTCACGTATCTCTAGGAAACCAGTTTCTGAAGATTTCACTTTACAACAGGATCAGATGATTAAAAACTCAGAACCATCCAGTTAAAGGGAGCTCTGGTCTAACAAGATGCTAAGTCTTCCCCCCAATTCAAAAATGGTTTCGTTAGTGAGGAAGGGGCACAGGCAGCACTCTTGCTTGGTGGTTTCGTGCGCTTGAAATAAATACAAAACAAAGTGGGAACAAAAACCAAAAAGCTTTTTTAGAACGTATTCATCATTCATACTGTTCACTACATAAATTAGTATAGTGCCTGCTGGTCCACAAACAGGATCAAATACATTTATGTTTATCATTTTAAAAGGGTCCCTGGCTGGCTCAGTCGGTGGAGCACGCAACTCTTGATCTCAGGGCTGTGAGTTCAAGCCTCACACTGGGTAGAGATTACTTAAAAATAAAATCTTAAAAAAAATTTTCAGTTCACATTTCATTGCCTACTATTATCTGATCTCTTCGAACTCCGCTGACCTCATCCATAAAATGGACTGGTAACATTATAAAGATGGCAGGCTAGAAGTGAAGTTTCTTTCCTTATAAGTGAAAAGGGTCGTCTTACATTTCTAATTGCATCTGAATGGCCTCATTTGGCATCTCTTAACATCTTATCCTTAGTTCAGAATGGCTCACAATGACCTGCGTTTTGTTCATTTCTAGTCTTGGCAGGAGGGTTATCTGTAGGCTCCTGTAAATCACACCGAATGAGCTGGCTCTGTAAACTTCATTACAAAAATAAATAAATAAACAATAAAAGCCCGCCCAGCTCTCAAATAAAACAGGTCTCCATCCAGATGGCATGGAACAAAAGCGTAGCCTGGGGGTGAGCTACAGGCCCAAGGAAAAGAAGAGCTGCCCTTTTGTTTCAGGCCCTGAGTCCCCAGAGGTGCCTTGAGGACTTCCGCTCCTTTGATCTGCAGGCAGAGGCCCTTCCAAGGACAGAGGCCCCTCCTACAGCCGTGCAACTCGGTAATAATGGAGCTGTCAAAAGCAATAGGAATGTGTTTAAACCACGGCATTTTATTATCCTTTAAGGACTCGAATCCTACTCCAAATGTTTGGGAAAGTGGTGTCCTATAAGGGAAGGGGCGATTTCTCAATGAGAAGAACATGCCAACGGATGAGGGCGGAGCTGACATTAATTTAGACGCCTTTGAAATGCTCATCATTTTTGCCCTCTCTTCTACTATTCAAGTTAAACAGGAAAAAAAAAAAAAAGAAAGGATGGGCAGCTTTCACAAAAGTGCAATTGGGGTGCCAGGCATGGAGATCTCCCATGACTCCTTGTTGGCCGGGACTCAGGAAAGGCTTCTCATGTGCTCCAGAAGACAGGGAAGAGCAGTGTTCCTCTTGTAACCACTGCTCCCAGAAATGTCCTCACTCAGTCAGTGTGTTTATTGAGCTACTTCTTAGACTCCAGGCATGGGTTCTGGGCTCAGGGATACAGTCGTGAGCATGAGGAGGTTCCCACGCTCACGGAGCTCATGTTCTACTGGGGGAGAGCAAGCAAGCAAGAGGTCGCCTGCAACAGTAGAAGGTGAGAGGAAGAAAATAAATCAGGGTACAGCAACGGAAAGTGATATGGGGGCATCCCAAATAAAAAGGATGACCAAGGAAGACCTGTCTGAAGAGACTATCCTTGAATACTAGAGAGGCCAAAATGGGAAGAAGGATGGAAGTAGCCCTGTGAAGATGGCAGAAAGCTATGTTGGCAGAAAGAATGACAAGTGCAAGGGCCCTGTGGTGGTGGGAGGTAAGAATAAGCTTGGAATGTCTGAGGGCAAGAAAAGGCCACTGTGGCTCGAAACTAATGAGGGAAATAGAGAAACAGTGCAGATGCGGTGGGCAGGCAAGCCAGGGCCAGGTCTCTGAGGACCTCGTACATAACAGGACTGGATTTAATTCCAAGTACAACGTGAAAACTTTACAAGTCTTAAGGAAGACCTTTTTGTTGTTGTTGTTGGAGAGAAAGAGCACAAGCAGGGGAGAGAGGCAGAAGGAGAGAAAGAGAAAGAGAGGAAAAGAGAGAGAGAAAGAGAGAGAGAGAAACCCCAAGCAGGCTCCATGCCCAGCAGGAAGCCTGACCCAAGGCTTGATCCCATGACCCCAGTATCATGACCTAAGCCAAAATCAAGAGTCAGACGCTCAACTGACTGAGCCAATCAGGTGCCCCAAGAAAAGCTTTTAATACAAGGACAGTGGCAGCCCTTCCTAACCTTTAGAGCCTATCTCCAGCTTTGGGGATGGGGGGCCATGATTGTGATCATGTCTATACAGATAAAGAAAGTTCCCCACATACCAAAAATCAGGGGCTGGGGTCTCCATTAACCATTCCAGTCTGTGTGTCCCTGGCATGTCCCCTCACTCTGCTGCCCTCAGTTTTTTTGTGGGCAAGACCAGGGTGGTTGGAGAAAACTACCAGTCTTGTTTCTCGCTCATTCTGTGATTATTAGAGTGTAAGACCTGAATCTAAACCAAACCCTGACATTCACCGCAGACAGAAATTCCAACCAGTTACCATGCCATACATCGAAAGTGTCTTACTTTGGGATGCTAAATGGAAAAATATAGCTACAGTACAATAATGTTGACTATAAAACAAATGAGAGATAAGGACTGGAAAGGAGCATTACAACGAATTAATGACTGTCAATGTCATGAGAGATAAGACCAGGGACAGTCACAGACTAGAGGAATAGAAGGAGCCGTGAAGACTGAACACAATGTGGGATCCTGGATGGGACCCTGGAACAGAAAGAGAAGCAGTGAACAATCTGATAGAATCCAAATAAAGTCTGTAGCTTAATTAATGGTATTGTACCAGTGCTAATTTCTTGGTTTGCATAATTATACTCTGGTTATGTAACATATGAACTTTAGGGAAAGCTGGGTGAAACCTATGAAGGGACTCTCTATCCTACTTCTGGAACTTTGTGAGAGTATAAAATTATTTCGAAATAAGCTAAAACAGGAAAGGCTGACTTGTGGCATATAATTACTGGTGATATAGATCTCCTAAAAACTTACTATTTATTTCTTATGTCAGTAACTTTATGCTGTTAATAATTTCAATACGGGGGAAAAAAATCACAGCAGGAGGTATTATTCATTGTCATCATTTCTAGAATCATTGTCTTTTCCTGGAAACTCCTGCTGGAGAAAATTTATAAATGGATTCATTTATAGGATGTCCAGGATGGGGTCTTGTTTGCTTTCCCTCGGATGAGTGCCATCTGCATTCCCTTTCCTTTTAGGACTCTGTTTCCACAAGCAGGTGAAATGCCCCTTGAGAGGCTTGTGACAGAAGAGCCAACATTTTCCCAAGCCCTGTTGGATCGCCCTGAGTCAAGCCCGGGGAGGTCAAGACGGAGCTGCTGCTGAAGATGAAAATCACCCCCATATCAGAGAGGCGTTGGAAGCGGAGTGTGCTCGCCTTGCAGGCCACCTCCCCCTGGCACGTGTGTGCCCGCGGGCGCTGCCTCTCCAGAGCTCCAGGAGAGACGGAGCTCCCGTGGTGCCAACCCTGACCACAGCTAACAGTGCACCCAGTTCTCTCCCGGAGAGCTTGAGATTGCTGTCAACACGGCCAGTTCTGCTTTCTCGCGACTTGAAACAACACCCGACAGTAGATGCGCTGAATTATTGTGACAGCAAGAGAGAAAAATCAAGAAATAAAGGCAGGGAGAGAGACGCATCAGTGGGGAAAAGGAGATGAACTGAGAACCCATGATGTGTGAGCCTGTCTCTGCCTCACTGGTTATGCAGCTTACCCATCTCCACAACCCCATCAAGAGGCACTGCCTGCGTTTTCTAGATGAGTTGACCACGGCTTAGAGAAGTCTAGCAATGTGACTGTTTGGGTTCCACCCTGAGAACCCTTTCTCTAAGACTGTGGCAAGATCCCTAAGGTCCTGAACTAGCAAAACAATGTCAATTAGCACTGTGTGTATGCGAAAGGGCTCTGCTGTTAGGTGCCACATGTACATAGTGAAACCGCAGACACGCCCAGGAGGGGTAACTCTGCACGATGTCTAGGGGCAGGGATGGATGCTGTTGGAAGGCATCAGGAGAAAAGCCTGGATTCTGAAGTCAAGTGCCCAACTCTTATTTCTGACTCCAAGACTCATGAGCTGAGTGACTCTGGCAAGTCACTGGTCCCCTCCACACTTTAGCTTCCTTATCTCTACAATGGGCATCATACTAGTAGTGGTGCAAGCAGGTGCTTAGTACAGAGCCTGGCACACGGTAGGTTCTTTAGAATTACTAAATAAGCTCTATCGTGATCGATTTTCCCCAGTTATGTTATCAAACCAAGGGCAGGGCAGGATCACAGATAAGATGATCCCAAATAGGCTGTAGACACAGGCCAATGCTTTTGATCTCCTGGTATCCAGAGGGGTAGCTGGAAAGCGTGTGCCACTAACCATCAGAAGAAAGCAGAGACTCTGAAGCATGATTACTTCAACCACAATACTCTGCGAGATGATATCCACTCAGTCTGAATGGCCTGCTCACACGCCCTACCTGATAAGTAACTGAGTCTAAAAACCACAAACGAAGCACTTAGAGATGCAAAAATCTACAACTGACCGTCCACAAAAAGCAACACCCAACAAGCTGAACAGAAGCAAATCAAGAGTCAAGAGCAAATGGGGATCCCTCCTGGGGAATCGGCCTCAGGAAGAAGGCACAACGTGGATACAAACTGTACACTTCCCAGATGCTTTTGGGGGAACTCGTAAAAAGCATTATCTTTAACACGTTTGTCTTCTCAGCGAAGAGCGCTGACTTCCAGGATACCCAGAACCCTCCCTCAGCTTCCATTTACCTCCGAGCTAGCCAGCCACAAACTTGAGTGTAATACCACATCATCACACCTTTTTCTAGAACTCACTCTGATGTCTCATCCACAGCGAGCTCAGTGAATATCTGTGGATTTGACTAATGAAATTAATTTATTTTTTTAAAAAACAGTGACAGTCTATAATACCAGCATTCTTTTCACAGGGAGTACAAGTACTGAGTTATTTCTAGGACATCCTTAGAGAAATGCAGAAGAGGAAAGAAAAATGAAAGATGAGGGGATGAACAGGGAGAAGGAGGAGGAGGAGACTGACAGGAGGTAAGAGAGTGACATTTTAAATACAAGAAGAAGAAAGACTACTGCAGCAAGAAGTTAGAAACAGAGACATGCCATTTGCTGACCACTGGAGGCACCTGCTGCAAAGATCCCTTCCCTGGGAATGATTCTGCCTACTAGTGGAGCATGGTACACAATACCTTAGAAAACCTTACAGGGCTACATGATGCCATCATCCGAGATGACCTTGACAATTTTCAAATGCAGAGATTTCCACCTTTATATTCTAGGATCTAAGGAGGGGACATTTTTTACATTCCTTTTCAGTCCAATTCCTTATTTCGTTTAGTTCTTTAAATGAGCAGATACTAGTTTTGTGTTAAAAAAAAAAAAATTAAAATTGGGGTTTTAAAAAAATAACTAGAGGGGTACCTGGCTGGCTCAGTTGGTTAAGTGTCTGACTTCAGCTCAGGTCATGATCACCTTTTGTGAGTTCAGGCCCCGTGACAGGTTCTGTGCCGACAGCTTGGAGACTGGAGCCTGCTTTGGATTCTGTGTCTCCCTCTTTCTCTAGCTCTCCCAACTTGCACATTCTCTTTCTCTCTCTCAAAAATAAATAAAACACTAAAGAATTTTTTGAAAAAAATAACTAGAGAGAAAAAACAATCTTCCTTCAGGGCTAGAAGAGGTCTTGAAAATGATTAATTTCACTGGTCTCATTCATTGAGGAGAAAGCAAGACCATATCAGGGCTAGGATGCAGGTTTGCTAATCCTAGGCTCCGGGTTCTTTGAGCCTCCTGCATTAACCATGTCGACACTCATAGCTCTGGGTTGCAGAGGCCAAGGTGAGACAGCAAAGTGTAAATGCGTTTATTCTGGCCAGACTAGATACAGACCCCAACCAGTGAAATGTCTATCACTAACCAACATGGCCACCAGAAAGTACATAAATCTAACGTCTGAAGGTCAAGACCAATGTTAAGAAAAGTTTCCTCCCAGAATTTATAGAAATATTGGAAACCAGTACACTGTTGGTAGTAACAATGGACAGGCTACCATGTGAGAGCTGTGACAGGTCCCAGATTATTACAGCCCAATACAGGGAGATGACAATGTGGGCGGTAGAGCCGGCACTGGTGCCAGGACCACTGAGCATCTGATAGAAGGTGTCAGGCATTCCAAGGGAACCCCTGCCTACATAAGGGTCCCAGGCCCCCCTGTTTGCCTGTTCCCTCACCAGGAGTTACCATAAACCATGGGAATGCCTTACTAACTGCGCCTGGGCTCACCTCCAGTCTTGGGGCCTCAGCACGTGATGGCAGTTCAGGTTTTCTCTTAGATGTTTCAACCATCCCAGGGACTCAGGGCAGCATTTCCTCTTTTTAAGCCATGTGGAAGATCCTCTTGAGGATACCATGAGTTGGGTATAAAATCAAGAGTGGATACTCTCTTCACTCACCATGGCCCCATTTCCAGAGAATATTCAAGAGATCCTTAACTGATCTGGCCCTAAACTGGCTCCCAGCCAATTTGGATATCAAAGCCAACAATATGGCAATAAGGCTGAGACAGTCCATTGATGCAGAACACAGAAACCTAAAACTATAAAGCTGAGTTGCTGTGGGGTGTGTGAGAGCCAGTTTCATAGCAGGAAGCCACTGCCGTCTGTGGATTCCTCTGACAGAAACTGCTTTTGTTGGCACTTCACTTTTTCCGGGAAAGACGTTATTCTGGAGGGACTGGGTGATAGTACGTCTTGACACAGAAAAGTTATTTATACATAAATTACAGTAACTTTACCCATGTTAACGAGGCTGTCATCCTCTTGTGTGATTTACTGCAATCTTATAATAGAAAAGCGTCACTTCTTTGACACCTGTGTGGTAATGGGACCGATATTTCCACGCAGCAAATGTTTTCTCCTCTCTTCCACCTTCTACTGGAGGTGTGTTAAAATCTAGATTGCATTTTTTAGGTCAGAGTGATTCTGATACCAGTCTCCAGGGCCCAGAGCACAAGCACGTACACCTATGTGAGTACGTATGTGTGTGCATACGCACACGCACACACACACACACACACACACACACACACAACCACAGTCCTTTCTTGGAAACCCAGCTAGACCTCTTCTTTCTCTTTCTTTAAAAGATTTACAGTTATGAGGACGGAGCCCTTCACTTGTCCTGAAACTTTGTTTTTGGCATGACAATATGCATGTAATTAAAATGGCATGAAAGAGTAGAAAAGTTAAATGACCGAAAATTAAAGTCAGAAATTAGCACTTTTAACAAAGAATTCGGATTTCTGTCCAAACGTTACTAATAATGCTGATTAAGAAAAACACTATTTCAGAGGATCATCAATAAGAGAATATACATCATTCAAGAACACTTATCAAAATCAATTTCTTCTCTTTGGACATTAGCAAAATTGTAGCCTTAGCAATAGTACTGATGGCAAGAACACAAGGAGAGGAGGAAAAGGATTTTCTGAAGCTACTGCAACCTAAAAGACATCTTTTTTCACCCGTAGTTATAGTCTTTTTCAAAAATCTTCATCCTAATATTCATAGGAAAATCTTAAAAACCCATTTATGCCTCTCTAAGGCTTCCCCGTTAATACGCTTTCATAAAATCCTCACCCGAGTTTTTGGAAAACGGATGGTCTAATACGCATCTAACAGAGCTAATGCGATAGCCTGAAGGCTTTCCTCAGACCCGGCAGGATTAGCACAGTTGCACATTCCCATGAGCACAGAGTACAGATGTCCCTTCTGTCTGTCCAGTAGAATGGTGCTGGTGGGCAGAGAAGACCGAACAGGACACGAGGGTGTGCCTGGATGAGCACTGGTACATTTCATGCACGAGTCCTCACTTGGTGCCGGTGCTGGTGCACAGGACCTCCATTCCCTCATTTCTTTTCACTCACTCACCAACTGGGCATTTATTGAGTGCCTAACACGTGCTCGGTGCCCTTCTGGAGATACACAGATGACCAAGGCTCGGCCAGCATACTGTTGGGGGAGCTGGCAGCACGGATCCTGCCACAGTGAATGTCAGTGCCGGGAGCCCTCGTTCTTTCCAGGGACGCTACTTAAACCACCAGCAAGCACTGCTATCTGCCAAACAACTGCCTTCCAAAGTCTCCTGAAATGCAGCTTTAAACAGCATGAGATGGTGGGACAAGAGATATCACTACACGACATGTGAAGTTGGTATTTCCCGTTTCTCAGCAATGTTACTTCTTAGGATTTATATGATACTCATCTCTCTACAATTTCACAGCATGCTCTTCATTCACCGACAGTGAGCTTCTGCCCTGCATGAGGCACGGTGCCAGGTCCTAGGAGTAACATACGATACTGTTGGCTCCTGCCCGACAGAAGAATATTGTGGTTCCTGCCCCAAGGGAACTCCATCTGTCATTTTCACCTGGAGATGTGGTCCACTGGACACAGTAATGACCGCACCGCACAGGTATAATGCAGGCGCTCGTCTCCACTGACGGCCCCCATCCAGTGCTCCCATCTCTGTATGCGTCTGCAGTTTCTCCCATCCAGAGGTGAAAGCTGTTTCCCCTCTTCCTGAAACAGGGCTGGTCCTGTGACTTGCTTTCACCAGCAGAACCACCGCAGATGTGACACTATTTTGAGTGTAGCCCTTAAGTGGCCTAGCATTTCTGCTTTTGCTCTCTAGGAATCTGCTCTTGGGCCCGCTGAAAGGAAGTCCAAGTTCTCGTGCCAGAGAGAGGTTGCACAGAGGGGAACCAAGGTGTCCCAGCTGAGCTACTGACTGAACGTGGCCGTGTGAGAGACCCCAGCTGACACCACACGGAGCAGACAAACAACCCAGTCAATGTACAGAATTCTGAAAATTATAAATTGTTGTTTTAAGTTCGTATGTTTAGGAGTGTGTTATGTTCATATGTTAATACTCGTGTGATTAATCACCGACACAATGCATTAGACGGACTGCAGGAATAGAATATGAGAACAAAACCCATGGATCAGTTCCCCTAAGTGAACGATCTAAAATTCTTGAGGGAAAAATGAATCTCCAGGCTGACTGAATTCAATACCCCTCGTGGAGGAGACTCTTGTTTTTGCTTCAGGTATCCCTGGACAACCAAGAATGCAACTTTACAGAAAAATAATAAAAGGATTTCTCTTTACTTTCTTACTCACTAAAGTGAAAAATAAAAGGACACCTGACTTAAAACAATTTTTTTAATGTTTCATTTATTTTTGAGAGAAAGAAAAACAGAGCATGGGTGTGGGGGGAGGGGTGCAGAGAGAGAGGGAGACACAGAATCTGAAGCAGGCTCCAGACTTTGTGCTGGTATCAGAGAGCTCAATGCGGGCCTCAAACCCATGAACTGGGAGATCATGACCTGAGCTGAAGTCGGACGCTTAACCGATTGAGCCACCCAGGTGCCCCAAGGACACCCGACTTTTATTTTTTATTTTTATTTTTTTAAGTAGTTTATTGTCAAATTAGTTTCCATACAACACCCAGTGCTCTTCCCCACAAGTGCCCTCCTCCATCACCTCCCTCTCTTATCCCCCCGTCCCCTTCAGCCCTCAGTTCGTTCTCAGTATTCAATAGTCTCTCAAGTTTTGCGAAGGACACCCAACTTTTAAAGAAATAACTGCTTTATATTTCAAGTCCAAATTCAAAATCATGGTAGAATGACAGTCTATGTTATTTGGAAGGTTGGCTAATATGATATTTTATAAACAATTAATGTAATAAAAAATTAATGTCCAATGTGTCAAGAGGTTTTAAAGTCTGGTTCCTTTTTCTCAGATTCCTACGAGGTGAGATGACCCCACGATGTGGACGGCTGGTGGGGTGGCGGTGCGGACGGAGGGAAGGAGCCAGGAGTGGAAGGAGTAAGAGTGAATCATCAGATTTTCTAACGGCATCACTGAGATTTTAGCAGCTAAGGTACACACCAGTTCGTAACACATTCCTGGGTCCTAGTCTGGAGTGTTTTTTCTCTCACATTGGGTCCTAAGCAAGGGCAGCATTCTCACGTCCGTAAGAAAACGATGGAAAATCATCGTCATAAAACCTCCTGGGAAGGGGAACTGCTGACTTATTAGTTACGGCAGCTAGCGTTCGTGGTGTGCCTTCATATATCCGAAATGCCTTTCCAACCATTCCCTAACCGCTCTTTCCAAATGCCTAAGGGATTAGGTCAGTATTATCATCTCAGGGATTTCCTGAGGGAGGAAGAAACTGGCCTATGGCCTTAAGCAACTTATTCATGGCTGCCCTGGGGTAATAGGGGCACCTGGGGGCCTCAGTCAGTTAAGTGTCTGACTCTTGGCTTCGGCTCAGGTCATGATCTCAAGGCTCTGTAGGTTCAAGCCCTGCATCGGGGTCTGTGCTGACTGTCGAGCCTGCTTGGGATTCTCTCTCCTTCTCTCTGTCTCTGCCCCTCCCCTACTTGTGCTATCTCTGTCCCTCTCAAAATAAACAAACAAACACAACTTTAGGAATGGCTGGTTCAGAATTGCACCCAAAGTGCTCCCTGTTTCCTCCTCCAAAAAATGTAGCAAGGCCCTGCCAATAGCATGGGTCTATCGGTACCTCTCAGCCCGAAAACACAGGAGATGTAAAATTCAGAACAAACCTAGATCTTCAAATTCACAGAACACAGGATCATAGTAACAGGTTATCCTTTTTCCTTTTACATCAAAAAGATGATTTCTGTTTTCCTTGCTCTGTTTTAAAATTGCGCTTACAGCATATGAAGTGCCATCCTGGTAGGGGTGCATTTCCTGATGGTAATGACTAGGAAAGGCTGCAGGCAAAGCCCAGGACATCATGAACGGTAGCTCTTCAAGAAGCTCGGCTCTTTCCTGATTGATGTTAACAGGGTTCCTCTCATCTGATGCACCTTGCAGGTACTACTCATTAAGTCTCATGAGGCTACTCAGAGCCAGCCCCAACCAGAACAGAAAAGGGCAGCCCCTTCACCTGAGGGAGAAAACAGCAAGCAGTTCCTATACTAGCCAGAATAACAACGATTTTACTGGAGGATGTCATTACAGACATTACTAGAAATCTCTGATCTGGAAGCTTTCTTCTGAACCTCATTCCCTCATTGGCAAAATGAGAATAATAATGTCCGACCAGCCGACTTCACGGGTTAGAGTGACGTTCAAGTCAAGGAACAGATGCAAAGGTGCTGAGTAAAACTCTGATGTCCTACAAATAAAAGGCTTTATCTCTATGATTTAAGCCAAACCTAGATTCGAGGCAGAAAATGCCATCTCTAAACATTTTGCCCTCGACAGGGAGCCTTTCTTCTGAACAGCTTGGGCATTATTTATATAAATGCAAATTCTATTTCTATGTCTGTGATCATATCCCTATAGGGTACAGGAGAGGAAAAAGAGAAAGCAAAATCAGAGTCAGAGCATACAGACACAACAATTATCCTTGATTGTAATGTTTGCATATATTCAACATTCAAAAAAATTTTTTTCCTCTATCTGGAAAACATTCAGGATAGAAGAAATAGAACTACACACTCAAACTCTACATAGGATTAGCTTGCTTTATTCAGATTTGTTTTCTTTTTTTTCACCCCAGTTACAAAAATTGCAGCTTTAAAATTGCACTTAAATCCCTGTAAGAACTGCAAGTGTTCAATTGCCAATTGGATTTGCTGCTGGAGGAAATAATCCACTTTGGTTCAGAGGCCGCTGCTCTTGGAAAGGAGCTAGGTCTTCTCAAAAGTGTCAAGGCTACCTGAACTACAGGGCCATTAGCACTTAGCCCCAAATGCCTTCCTGCATTTCCTAAGGGCCTCCCCTCCTAAAAAAGAACAGGACACACCTCCATCCATTTGAAGAAGTCAACTGATTTTATCTCGCAAGGTCTAACGCAAAAGAAACCAGGCAATTTGCTCAAACACACATACAAGTACTTCCCCAAGGGGTTGACAGTGTAGTAAGAAACTATCAATAGAAGTCAGAATTCAAAAGGACAGAGGGGCAAGTTGTGTGACTTGAGCTGGCTGGCAGCCAACTTTAGTTCCATCCAGAAACTTTTGCTAAGTAACTTTCCATGAGCATAAAAGTGGTTGTGGGCATCTATCATTTTTCTGATTTCCTAATAACTGACCCATCTTTTTGACTGAGAAATTCTCCACTGTGAGAGGCTTTGGGAGGGAGCAGGGTTTGGCTCTTATTTTGGAAGCAAGAAAAGGCCAGCCTCTCTCTCTCCCCGTGTCCCAATAGGGTTGGGTATGGAACCTAAGGTGGACAGCCAGATGACGGGTCTGGGATCCAGTTGTGACACTGCCCACGATCCAGGGTACCTGGCATTTCCTGAGAGGGACCTGGTCAGGGTTCTAACTGGTATTTCTAGCCTCGTTTTTAACCATCCTGTCAATGCTGTGAACTGTCCAATGTTCCTCAATAATTTCTTTTTCTGGTGAATTTGTCTAGAGTTGGTTTCTATTGTTCATTGAATGATACGTATCTTCACTGGACTTATTAATGGACAGAGGCAACATTTCTGAAGCTAATGCCAGATGGGGCTGTGGATTATCATATGTGTAACTGGCTTAAGAAACAGGGAATATAAGGATGACCTTCTTTGATGCCTCCAGTAAGGATGATCTGGAACAGAGCTCTACTGAACCAGTAGTTGGGGATGAAACACCCCACTGAGAATGCGTCTGACCCTGCACCTTGGGGACTCAGGGGGAATGAGCTCACCAACCAACTGGGGTTAAGGGCTGTGTAGGAGGGAGAAGAAAAAAAACACCGGGACATGTCTTCACCACCACTGACAGGGGGGAAAGAGCTCCCAGACTGGGAGTTACAACCGCTGCATTCTGGTCCTAGTGCCACTCAGCTTGTACTCAAGGAGCCCCTTGGATCAGAGGAACTGACATCATACGGGAGCGGGTTAGAAACGTGGACTCTTAGACTCTACTTTACATCAACTGAATTGCAACCTTCATTTTAAGAAGTTAAACAGGTGATTCATACGGCCAATTCTAAAACTGCCTGATTGGGAAACAATTCTTTTCTCTTTCTCTACTTTATTAGTGGCATTTCTTAAATGACCCTCTGTGCATGGTATTGGGGCTAGAGCCACTGGAATATATACAAGGAACTGCCCGATCTGATCTATAGCGCACATACAATTAAGAGATTTACTCTGTATGTCATCAGCGACCCTTGTAGCACTGGGGGGAGAGGAGGTATTTTGGGCTGCCACAAAAGCCAATCGGAGCAATGCTAAATGAGTGGAATCCCTTTAGGTTGTATTGCTAACAGAAGCTAAAAGAAAATTACCTGTTTACACCTTTATGCAACATCTTTCCAAGTCTTCTGGGCACAAAGGCAGTCACCAGTTGCCACTAATGACGGTGCCGTGTGGCTACTATGGACCTCACACTGGCCTCCTTGGTGGTATCATGCATCTTAGAGAAAAACAATTACCACTACAGGTGAAGACAGGTAGAAGAAGTAGGAAATCCAGGGAAACACAACAGACTAAGAAGAAGGGAAGGGGCTGGGGGAGAATCTGGTCCAGTAAGGACATAAAGCCTAACCCAATTTTGTGATAGAGATTTCACAAAATTAACATCCCCTTATTCTGAGGATTGGAGTCTGCCGGTTTAAAGGTGATTCCATATCATAGGTACAAGTTATTAATAAGGCACTTAAGTAAATGGCCCTTGAAAGCTGTACAATTTCTGATATGTAATGGGTTTGCTATGAGATGCCCCAGACTGCAACCTATTTCCTATTTCTCTAATAATCCAAAAACTCCGAAGTAGGTGTTCTGTTAATTTTGTTTCCTAAATGATTTTTATTATACATGCAGACATGTTTCCATGGAGGAAGATATCCCAAAAGATAGATCTGAAATCTTTCAGGTAGTTAGGGACTGTATGAAAGTCATCCCAATGCCACAGAAGATATCTTTAGACTAGAATTAAGAATGCTTTTGAAATGTTTTATACATACAGTAGCCCCCCACTCCCTCGTCCACAGGGGATACATTCTAAGACCCCTAGTGGATACCCAAAACTGCAGACAGAATGTATAGGGATTCGGTAATATGTTTTTTCCTACGCGTACATACCTATGATAAAGTTTATAAATAAAGCACAGTAAGAGATTAACAGTAACTAATAATTAAACAGAATTATAACAATATACTGTAGTAAAGTTAGGTGACTGGTCTACCTCTCGCATTGCCTTTCTGTACCTTACTCACCCTCTGTCTTGTGACAGGGGGAAACGATGTAATGTCTACGTGATGAAGTGATGTAAAGGGCAAGATGTAGGCACTGCGACCCAGCTTTAGGTCACTGTGGACATTCCGATGACGTGTCAGAAAGAGCATCGTCAGCTTGTGGACTGCAGTCAACTGTGGGCAACTGAATCCATGGAAATGGAAACCTCAGATAAGGGGGGCCATGGTATCTGTTCCCCCCCCACACACACACACTACAGTCTATTGCTTTCCTACATGACAGAGGGCTGTATGAGCTTTCTTGGCAGAAGCTATGCCTGTCTCACCGACATTCTTTTAGAGCATTTAATATAGTCTTTGGCACCTAATGTTGAGAGAGAGAACAGATCGATTAAACACCACCACCACCACTTATTATTACAGGGGTAAACCTGGCAGCATGTTCTGGAGTTAGAGTGGAGGTTTGCAGAGAGCAGTGTCTTGCTCTCAGAAAGCCTGCAGACAAACGGTGCTGTAACGTCCCGCCACTCCCTAAACTCTCTCCAGTTATGGAAGGCACAGGATTCTGGGTATATGAGAATATACCTGACATACTTTGGACTTACAAACAAGAAATTGCTGGGGCGTCCAGCTGGCTCAGTTAGTAGAGCGTGTGACGCTTCATCTCAGGGTCGTGAGTTCGAACTGCACACTGGGCATAGAGACTACTTTGAGAAAACAAACAAGTAATTCTTTTCTAAAACCCTAGTATCTTGCACTAGCCCTTTCATAGGATGTATCCTTGAGCTGCTTCCTTTCGAAAGTAAGGAAACCAAGCCCCAAGAGGGTTAAGTGATCTATCTCAGGTCTGAAGGAAGAGCCTGGACTAGACAGACCCCAGGCCGCCAGCTCCCCAGCTCAGTACAGCCTTCTTTTCACTCGGGCATGCTGATGCCCGTGCTCTAAGAGGGAGCTGTGAGCCTCGCAGAGGAACATAAACCTGTAAGCCCAGTACAATCCCAGTGCAAGGGTCAGAGCACAGCAGACTTTGACCCTGTCCTTTAGATCACTCAGGTGGTAGAACTTCTCTTTATCTTTTCTCTTCCCTGTAGTCACAATATCTTGGGAAGATTTACTGGTCCTCAAATGGACCTAAGCTGACCACAGCTTCATGGCCTGCAATCCTAGGGATTAAGACTTGGGTAGTTCCATCTAAAACAAACCAGGGGAGGGGCACCTGCCTGGATCAGTTGGTGGCACATGCGACCCTTAATCTGGGGGTTGTAAGTTCGGACCCCACGTTGGGACTTAAAAATCTTAAAAAAAAAAAAAAAAAAAAAAGACAGATTAAGTGAAGCCCAGATCAGGCCCTCCTCATCAATGCTCACCTAACTGACTGATCTTTAGACACGGTCCCCTACTTTCTTGTATATGCTACTTCTTTCTTCAGGCTTCATCATTAAGGTACATGGTCATGGCTAGGTGCAGAGATGGAGCGGTGGGGCCTGGTGCCCAAACCCATAGAAAGTCATTAATCACCACAATCACCGAGTAAATCCAAAGGACCTGAATGCATTAGCCCATAAGGACAACTTGCTTCTAGGAAACTGGGGGGGGGGGGGGGGGGGGGGGGGGGGGGGGGAATGAGGTCACTGAAGCCAAAGCCACAACGTAGGAGGTCAAAAGAATATGGAAAATGGGGCAGACAGTTCAACTTTGTCCATTTAGAAGATCCACACCCAGCAAAAATGCTTTACAGAAAAGGCTTTGCCTATAAACATCTTTATTTACCTTCTATTTGGACGGATTTCTAAATTTTCCTGGAGAGTACAGATTATTGAAAATAACTGCTCTGCTGATGTCTCCTGGTTTAAGACCTGCCAAAAATTCTAAAAGAAACCTAGCAACTAAAGCCCCAAATGTCACCATGTATTTCATCAATCTCTGCTCAGAGGTTTTACCAGCACTCAAAAGTCCAGCCGTTTACATGTGCAATTTATAACTCCTTCAGTGAGCCCTCTTTTGGGTTCTCTGCTATGTGGGATATACACAGTAATAACTATCCCCCACATAAGAAAACCATTCATTTAAAATATCATACAGAATAAATGCAGAATTACGAACACCGCAAGCCTGTAAATTTCGCTCACGGATTTTCTTAGCTCTACCTCAGCGAGTTACAATCTTTCATAAAGTCCCTACTAGCAACAAAAATACTGATTTGTGTGGCACTGGGAGGGTTTTTTCCCCAACCCACTGTGATAGGAGTCTCTTCCCTTTTACAGTGTAAAGGCCCAGTTTGATTTCAGAGTACTTGGCCAAATGGCCCATCTTGGTTCCTACAAACACCTAATTAAAGTTACTCTGATTCCTTTCAACTGGATTTTTCAAACCCATTTCCTGGGGGGGGGGGGTAGTCTCTTTGCAAACAAACAAACAAACACCATTTCTCTTTACAACAAATGGACACTGCATTCCCTGCACTGTTCACATGTGCCATCCCAGTCACCTGGCTGGCGGAAATCATAAATTATGTAACCTGCAGACTCTGCCTGAGAGTTTATACTCCTGTAAGAGAAGACAGGCAGGGGGTGGTGTCATTTAAAATCATCACAGCAAGAATAAAAATAATAACACATGGTAAAACAGTAACATACCCCCTTCATTCCGCTTACACAAGAGGAAGATACTTCTGTCTTTAATTAGCTCCGCGTGCAGGTAGGACTGGCTTCGTGGGTGTGTGGCCGACGCAGTGGCACAGGCACCCTGCACTTCCAGAACAATGCTGCGCTTGCTTTAATGCTCTCCAGAGCCTCAGACGTTCGTAACCATGTTTGAACAAGGGGCCCATGTTTTCCTTTTGTGTAAGACCCTGTGAATTATGTAGCCGGTCCTGCCTGCAGGCTAAGACCTGCAAACATTAGTCTCGCTGGCTTACGAACGGCTCCCTTTCACATTAGCCACCACGGTCACAGGAGAAACCCTACCGCAGGCAGAACAGGGAACATTACGGGTTCAGGAGAGGCTTGTGCTGACAGCCCACTTCCTCCTGGAACACGCCTCCCGTGAGTGATGCCCGCTCATCTTCACTGGGTGGGCACATCCCTCCTCATACATCCCTGAGACCCTGGAGTTGATTGAGAGCATCTAGGCCAACAGCTTCGTTTTGCAGGTAAAGAGCCTGGACGTTTGGGTGACTCACCAAAGAATAAAAAGTTCCTGAAAGACAGTGTAAAACCAAGGCCACTGTTCTTTTGACTACTTTAAGTTCTATTTGATGGGCTGGGTGAGCCAGGGCAGGGGTCTGGCTGGCTGCCTGACGACTGTAAATCTGCACCTCTGCACAGTGCCTGGCACACGGTCCGTATGCAGTAAATAAGGATCTGCTTGGAGGCACGCGTGTATATATGCATGCACGAGCAAACAAAAAAGGTAATAAAGTAAACTCTATCCCACTGGGCACAGAATCTAAAAATTCTGATGTTTTCTTTACTTAAACTTTCTTGAAAACCTTCAGTCGTTGTTGTTTGCTTGTTTGTTTGTTTGTTTTAAATCTTTCAAGGAAGGAATGCCTCTCCAGAAAAATATCAAGCAGGGTTCACAAAATAATGATGGTAATTATAGCAATAACATTTATTGGGAACTGGACAGTTGAGGGACGCTGAGACACCTCGCTGGCAAATGGCTCACACCTCACAGCCAACAGAAATGAGCTCTATCAAGTCTCCCCACCGGCAGCCCTGGAATAAGTGAGACCTCGGGCCGGGAACTGAGGGTCTACCAGACCCATCTGGACATGCACGTGCTCAGAGGCCATGGGGTCTTTTGGCACATGGGTCGCTATTTCAGAAGCACAAAGATTAAGCCGATGCATTGAGTAGAATTTTTTTTTAAAAGACTGACTGAAGTAAAAGTGAGACTGTTTCTTTATGGAGCAAGTGACACAGATTAAAATGGGTCTGAAAAGGCCAAAGACTTTGAGTTATGCTCCCATTAAAACAACCCCAAAGCCCAAGGCCAAAACAGAAGCAGAAATACGGGAGCCACTGGTTGCTTAACTAAGCCTCCTTTATTTCGGAGGATCACATGAGCTAAGTCTGAATGCCTCCTGATCCCTGGCTTTGTCAATTGGGGTGCGAACGGAAGCATATACCTCTTAATGTCTCTGAGAGAAGGAAATGCATGCAGGGACGTAGGCAGTGCGTGGAAGACTGCTCAAGAAGCGTCTGTTTCTGGGTTAAGCCTGACCATGCGGTGTTCTGTACGGTTGTGTGTGTGTGATGCTGAGTGCAGGAGAGAGAGGTGCAAGGAAGGTGAAGACACGTACGTGTGGTGAAGACACCAGATAAGAGCTCCAAAAATGATGATCTACAGGCAGGTGACCTAAATATAGGCAGCATCACCTTCTCCGGGCACCTCCCAATCGCTCCATGCATAGGTATGAACATAGGGGCCTACGCCACGCGATGCATTGTGAGAGACACAGGGACACAACAGCAAACAATGTTCGTTGCCCTCCTGATGTCATGCTCACAGATCACTCAGAAAAGCAGTTACGAGACATGGAGTCAGAGCTTAGTATTTGTTGAATGAATGAACCAATGAAAAATGATGACCAAAAAAAAAATCTAAGAATTAGAGGTAGGCTCAACGGAATTGTCTGGTAAGTCTCCATAGATTCCCTGGAATGCTCCAGTTAGGTTACAGGGATGAGGTCAGAGCAGTTCACCAAAGATGAGGATCTTCCCAGCGATTCCTAACTAGCAAGGCCTATGTGGCCATGAACGTGCTTCTCTCCAGACGGGCATCTATCTGCAGCTACGTGTTTGATGGGAACGTGGAAGAGCTGGCCAAATGGGCGATCCTGTCATTAATCAGGAAGTGTGAGATTACCTGTCACTCACTGTCACCCCCACCAGTGGGCCAGTTGTCATTTTTCTTGAGATGTTCACACACTGAGAGGAAGAAATGAAGCACCAAAAGAAATGGAGGGAGAGGCAGGGAAGAGTGACACCAAGTAGCAAACCATCATTTCCCCCCAGGCTATGAAGGCAGACTTAGGCGATCAAATGCAAACAAATTCTCTTATCCATCCATACGAAAAGAATAGGACAGTTAGACTCACAATGCAGGGGTCAGACACCACACAGACTTCTTCATTGGGAAAATCGGTAGACTTATCTTTGACTATCCACATCTGGTCTTTTCCCCACCCCCAAAAACCATTTCTAAAAATGGACTGGGCAAGAGGATGTGGGAGAGAATAAGAAAATGTGATGACAAAACGTCTATCGAGTTTTAAATATATATTTCTATATTTATACAGGCAACATGACAAGGTGACAAAGTTTTCTCCAACAGCCAAGCAGATTGATACATGGATACGTTTCCTGTACATGAACCCCAGAGGATGCATGATTAGGAACAAGGCAGCCGGAGACATCAATAATTGATAAATCTTTATAAATTACAAACTATGTTGATGTGTGCATGTGTAAAGGAGGGAGGGCAGGAAGAATGGAAGGAGAAAAGAGGAGGGTGTGAAAGGAGGGAGGGAAAACCAAATACTTAGGAGTGGTTATCAGCTGGATATTATTAAGATGACTGTTTTACTACGTTTATTAGCCTTTTAGAAAACCAAAGCTAAGAGACATGGAGAGGCTGAAGATGGTGACTTTCAAAAATATGCTTCCAAAGGGGCCTGACTCCAGTTACACCGGCGAACCACAGATACACGCTGCAAAATCCCATTCCTTTACTGGGACATCAGAGCAGTAACTGTATTCACCCCTCAGTGAGCTAAAGCCAGAATCCCAAAGCTTTGCATTCAGTGCATCTGGGTCCTAGAATCTGGACCATTTGAAATGCTCTGAGGCTGGTAGATAAACTGGAGCAGTGAATCTCAAGTAGCTGTGGACCACATTTGAAGAAGAAAATGTCCACATGGAGAATGCATCAAGTGAATGCATTTGCTTAAATTATTTTTATTATTGAAACACCCCTCCTTATGCATAAATACCAAACATTTTAAAAAACAGAGAAATTTACATTCTTTTCTTTGAAATCATGTTGTTTTGCTAAAACCCACCCGTCCATATTGGGTCTTAACGGTAGAAAAATAGAACGCTGGCTGGGTTCTGTATTTAAGGGCTTTATGGGTTTTGTTTGTTTGTTTGTTTTTTGGTGTTTTAACTTCCTTTTACAGAGGCAGACTGAACAGAAAGTTATTAGGGACTTCAAAGTTTTGTGTGCACGTTTTCAGGATAATCAGACTTCAACTTAACCAAAGGTAGACCAGGCAGCCACCCTTTCATGCTGATTTGACGGAGCAGTCACTAGGGTAAATCTGAAAAGGTGTTTCAAATGAAGATAAGGCTAGTTTTGAGGCATTTGAAAGCTGCGTTAAATGGTCTAATCCAGTTACTGAGCCGGGGAACAGGGGGGACCAAGCCACGGGGCACAAGAGCTAAGCCTGCTTTGGACTCATGTGGCAAGCTGACAGGTGACCCACTCCTCACACCCGTGCCCTGTCTGCCTGGCCCAGGTTCCTGCGTGAGGCCTGGGCATGTCTCAGCATCTCGGATGGCTCACTTGCCCTGCGTCTTTTTTCTAGTCAGGCTACTGCAAAAATCGTCCTGCATGAAGCACGCCCCAACTCCCTAAGCCTTTGTTTTGGCACGAGCCGACTGCAAAAACAAGCACAAATAGTTATGAAATCTGCAGCTTTGCTCAGACCTGGGATCATCAAGTTGACCCAGAAAATGCTTCTATGACTGTTCTTAAGATTATGATCAAAATGAAGACATAAATTGAAAGAGAACTTGGATTCACATCTGTGGACACCTGAAATCCAGTCTGTGAGGCTCAGAGCTGGCAGCGAGGTCATAGCAGCATAGGGAGGCTGTGTACTTTGCTCCAGGACACCTAGCAGGGATATGAAGCTTAACACTCCTAACACTCTCCCCCTTGCTCACACAACTCCAGCCACACTGGCTTTCTTGCTGTTCCTTGAACATATTACTATTTTGGTCTGCCTCAGGGCCTTTGCACTGCCTCTTCTCACCCGCTGGTTATGTTCTTCCTCAACCTTCACAAGCCTGGGGCCATTCTATGCTCATGTTTTACCTAAAAGTCCCCTCAGACAGGCCTCCTGGTCTTAGTAGATCAGTCACTTCCTAGCATTACCATAAACCTATTAAAATATTTTTTTTAATGTTTGTTCATTTTTGAGAGAGAGACAGAGCATCTGTGGGGATGGGGCAGAGAGAGAGAGGGAGACACAGAATCTGAAGCAGGCCCCAGGCTCTGACCTATCAGCACAGAGCCCCAGAGCCCAATGCAAAGCTCGAACTCATGGACTGCAAGATCATGACCTGAGCCGAAGTCAGATACCAACCAACTGAGCCACCACACCAATGAGGCAGGTTCCCCATACCATAAATCTATTTTAATTTTTAAAAATTTCTTAACATTTATTAATTTTTGAGAGACAGAGAGACAAAGCATGAGTAGGGGAGGGGCAGAGAGAGAGGAAGACACAGAATCAGATACAGGATCCAACCTCTGAGCTGTCAGCAAGGAGTCTGAGGTGGGGCTCAAACTCACGAACTGCAAGATCAAGACCTGAGCTGATGTCAGCCACTTAACCAACTGAGCCATCTAGGCACCCCACCATGAACCTATTTTAATTCTCTGGGGATATCATTTTTTTTTTAAATTAAAAAAATGTTTTAAGTATCTTTAAGTTTTTAAAGTTCATTTATTTTGAGAAAGAGAATGAGAGAGAGCATATGCTTGCATGTGGGGGAGGAAGGCAGAGAGAGAATCACAAGAAGGCTCTGCACTGTCAGCATGGAGCCCCATGTGGGGCTTGAACTCACAAACTCTTGTTATCATGACCTGAGCTGAACTCAAAAGTCCGATGCTTAACCAACTGAGCCATCCAGTCACTCTGGGGATATTGAGCTTTGTCTTGTTTGGTTGTTTTCTGTCCACCAGAATATACGCCCTGTGAGAACTGGTCTTGGTCTTATGTACAGCTGTGCCTCCATGTCCCTGATCCACAGTTCCCATTAGAAGTTATCAATAATCAATCACCTGCTGCATGAACACAGGAAGGAGGAAGCACGCGGCACAGAAAGAGAACACGGCTGGGCCTCTCTCTGACTCTGTCCACTATCCCCCACTCTCAGAGTGTCACGGCACACTCCTCTCATTGCTTTGTTCCCAAATGACCGAGTCCAGACTTGCTGGCAGGCTTGGTGGGGTCCCACCCCTGGCCCTGCCCCACCGAAGCCGCCCCTCCAGGCCCCAGGTCTGACAGCCTCTGCCACAGTCCTCTCCCGGCTCAGACTCCAGACAAAGGGTACCTTCCCACCCGGCCCGGCCTGTGCCTTCTCCTTCAGCAGGCAAGGCCGCAGCACAGCATTTCACAACACACCTGTTAAGTCTACACACACACACACACACACACACACACACACACACACACGAGGAACACAGGTCAAGGAGAGCTCGTTTTGTTCTCTTCCGTGGTTCCCTGCAGGACTCAATGTTGTGAATGTGGGACAAGGCCTGTGACTCGCCTTCCAAAAGAGGGAAGAAGGAAGGATGCAGAAGACATGAGGACACAGTGAGACATGCCTGCCTCTGTGAGAGAGCAGGGAGGCAGGCCCGTTTCTGGACCTCCAGTAAGGAGAGAAGGATGAGTCTAGGGAGTCCACGGGGAGGGGGAGAGCCTCCCAGGGCATCAGCAGCCACCGGAGAGCAGAAATCGGATTTCCCATTAAGCCTTAGTGCGGACGTCCTGGAGGTAGTGCTCTCTGGGGAAATTCCCTCTGAGGAATGTCACACTCCATTTCTCTTCCTTCTTGTCTTGATGGCCCTCTTCGCTTCCCAGCCAGTGTCTCTTCAAAGGGCCCCTTCCTTTAAAAGGCTTCCTACAGAAAGAGAGCTGGAATGCAGTGACCTCTGAGGCAGCCAGCAGGCTGGACCTCCCAAGAGCTCCCCCAGGGAGACGGCACAGGAGCCTTGGTTATCAGGACAGACCTGGGCTTGAAAATCCACTGCTTACTTAACTCTGCCTCGATTAATCTTTAAAATGAGGATCAGGGGACTCTCCAGGATCGTGGGCACAATGAGGCAATAAGGGGGCTGAAGTAGTGGGCTTTGGAGAAAACACAGCAGCGATGGGGGCAGGAGACCAATGGGGTCATCGCCACGGTCAGGATGCCCACTTCTCCTCACCTGCTCAAACCCAGATCTGTTCTGTTGCTATCGCGCTCACAATCCCGTGCCATCCAAACTCCTTTCTTGAATACTACCCAATGCAGATACGTCATTCTGTAACTCTTGCCTTATTTTATTTTATGTTTCATTTCTGGACCTCTGTAAGAGTCTCAACACAGAAACTCAGTGTAGAGAGAGCACCGGGTGTCAGAACACGAGGTTGTGAACCTTGCAGGCAGGTATGATATTTAATGAAAACCATCTTCTACAGTTCAATGCTATGTCCCAGGCTCCCTGCTTCTGGTTTGCAGAAGAACACCAAGGGGAGGGAATGAACGAAGATACTTTTATAAAATTTTGCCTTGGTCAACAGAAGGGCTAAGGAGAGATCCGGGATGTTCTTCAGTTCAGCTCGACACCCCACCGAACTTCTTTATTTGGAAAACCAGGCACCATATTTACTCAAGAAGAATGGCGGTCTGATTTGGCAACCTAGTCCTAATGTTCTATATAAAAACAAAACAAAACAAAACAAAACCCTCCAAAACAGGTTGGGGGTGGGGAGTGAATCGTGGTTACCTCCAGATCCATATTCTGCTCAAACAAAACCTCTGAGACTGAATTTCCCTGCCTGGCTTCCGGCAAGGCGAGGGCTGGAGCCTGTTCATCAGGGCCTCCAATGGGGTGTGGGTCTAGAATCTCCAAATCCCCGCCTCGGAGATCTCTACATGGGACTTCTCACAATGCACGCACCTCACCAGTCAATGAAATCTGCGTGTGTCAAGAAGCATGGAGGCAGCTGCTAGTTTTACTTCTCAACTTGAACGTCACCCAGTAAGACCAATGCAGAGAAAACCAAGAGAATCACAGAGAGGTCAACTTGGAATCTTGACACAGGGGACTGCTGATTTACACACAAAACACAAGAAACACCCCTTTAGAGCCGTGTACCTTCTCAATTCTTTTTAGGTGAGATCATAACTTTATTTTTTTAATAAATGTTTTAATATTTATTTAGTTTTGAGAGAGCGAGACAGAGTGTGAGTAGGGGAGGGTCTGAGAGAGAGGGAGACACAGAATCCAAAGCAGGCTCCGGGCTCTGAGCTGTCAGCACAGAGCCGAGGAGGGGGTCGAACCCATGAACCGTGAGATCATGACCCGAGCCAAAGTCGGACACTCAACCGACTGAGTTACCCAGGTGCCCCAAAACTTTCTTATTTTTAAACCACTTGGACAGTCTCTTATGTGTGGCCCAAAGCATTCTGATACACTCGCTTAACCCAGCACCTGCCATATAGGAGATCAATACATGGCACCATTACTGGAACTACTATTACTGTCTTCATCTCATCTATCCCCTTCCCCCATCACAACCCACCTGCCTAACACCCCCCCCACCCAGAAAACCCCATTTAGCTAATTCAAGAACCCTTTTTAACTTTGTGCTTATTTTGCATTTTCCCCCTCAGAGTAGCTGTGTGTATTTAATATGATTAACAGCTTTAGTCATTAAACAGTGCTTTCTTTAAGAGGATTGCATGAGATTACCCTTGGGGTCCTGGGCTGAAATCATTGCACAGAAACTTGAACACAGCCGAGCTAGGTAATGGAGGTTCATCATCATGTAACAACTTCACTCAGTACTTAATATAACCGACGACACAAGCCATAAAAATATTCTTCCTAAACTAATCAAATCATTAAAATGTCAGCTTCCGTGCAGACACTCCATGGTGCTCATGCCCCTGGCCCAGATTCAATTCAAATAGAATCTTGCTAAATCGTCCTGAATTACGAAGTCTGTGTTTCTTTGTAAGGCCCCCTCCCCGTTGCTCAACTCTGCCTGCTGGAATATAGTTGTCCCAGCAAGCAAATAAACTGGCTGGAGGCCAGAAGCCAGGACACAAAGCAAGCTCTTGTCAAAGGGTTTCCTCATTAGCCATTCACGCACAATAAAGGCTGTAAGGTTTTCCCCATACTCAATGTGTTTCAGAGCATTTTCCCATTTGTTTGAAAGCTGAGGCTGGGCAGAAAAATAACTATGTGCCACAGTGAGCGCTGGATTGAGAGGGAGAGAGGAGAGAGGGAGAGGGGAGGGCTGGGGGGCGTGGGGGGAACACACATTGCTTTGTGGTCTGTAGTTTATTAACAGAGGCTGATTATGACAATTGCTTCCTGTGGCTCCATAATCAGCCTGGTATTTTTCAAGGCACTCTACTAAAGCACTGCTTACCCTGGTCGTAGATTGCTTGAATATTCTCTGAAACAATACTAATCAAAATAAACAGCTAGTTTTGTGGTCCTTCCCTTTGGGAATTACAGCAGCAGAAGCCTCAGTAGGCAACCTCTCCCGTATCCCACACCAATCCACATTCCCTCTATGGATACCCCAAATAATTTCTAGACTCCGGTGCTATGCATTACGGTAGCCCTTAGCCACACGGGGCTGCTTAAATTTAAATGATTTAAAATTAAACAAAATTTAAAATTTGGTTTCTTAGTCATAGGAGCCACCTTCTGAGCGCTTACTAGCCTGATGTGATTTATGGCTCGCACAATGGACGGCCCAGATTAAGCAGCATGCCAAGCTCTGAAAATCCCCTATCGGTTAAAGGTGGGGTACTCATAATTATTTTCATTTTGTAATAAGACAAATTTGCACCCAAAGCCTACTAGCGTTCTTTAACATAAGTGAATGTTAGTTAACACATGAACGAAAAAGTAATTCAAAGTTTACAGATCAAAGAAATCTAGGAACTGTTTATTGAGGGTTTGCGGTCTGGAAGGCATGGACCCTAGCGTACCTTTCCAGCTTTGGCACCCACAGACACCCACCAAACATTCGTCAGTATATTCCAGATCGTTCAGACCACCTGTAAATCCCCTAATACATTATCCCCTCACTTCTGTTTCCAGGCTGTTTCTTCTGCTTGAAAGCCCCTCTTGCCTATGAAAATTTAAAACTTCACTCAAACGTCACCTATTCTAGGGACCCCTTCCCTCTGTGAGAACTCGCCCGTCAATAACATTCTTAATAATAGCTAACATTTATCAACTGTGCCCAGCTAAATACTTTACACAGATAATCTTATTTAATTCTCCCAAGCCCTAGGAGGTGGATACTACTGTTATTTCCATTTGACAGATGAAAAAAGTGAAGCCTAGAAAAATTACTCACTCAAAGTCCCACAGCTAATAAATAACAGAGCTGGGATTTGACCTCGGGGCCCTCCAGCTTCCGAGACTAGATTCTTAACCAATGCCTTTTCTTTTCTTGTGGAGCACATTCAATTATTCCTTTGAATGTTGAAAGTTGTGTACCTATCTGCCTCCATCCCATCTCCTTCCTGGGATTAGAAATCCCTTGAATGCAAAGACCACACTTGATACATTTCTCCCCTCACCCAGCACAAAACAGAAACAAGGAATAAAAGACTGAATAAGTGAATGAGTGAACAAATGCTTTCATTGGACTATCGGAGACTGTGACTGCATCTTTCAGAATCCAGTTCTGGACGAAACTACAAAGTGGGAGCCCCTTTCCACGGCCAGAAATGATGATTTGCCAAAGGGGCATGCCAAGGATGTCTCAACTGTCCTCTGAACACTTTTCATAGCTGCACCAATAAGCCGTAACATTCGACAACACAAGCCAGGATTTACTGACTGCCAGATTCTGAGTGGCAGCCAGAGCGTCATCCAAGAAGTGATGCTTGTTTCAACTCCTCTCCCCTAGGGTCCAGCACATGCGGGCAGCAGATGACAGCAAGCTACTGGCCTGGGCTGACTGGTGTTGAAGTAGGGTGACATGCAGGGATGCAGCTGGAAGAAAAGGCTAGCCGCGAAAGAAAACCTAGATAAGGGTGTACAATCGCAATGGCTTTGAAATTCTGCAGAGAAAAGGGCAGCAAGCTGAGCTAACATTACTGGAAAAGACCCATGTACCCCAAACTGGAAAGGCTTGGAGGAATACTTCCTTGGAGCCAAAGCACTAGGCAGCCTGGAAGAATGTTCTAGCTCATTTAAATTCAAAAGACCTTTACTAAAACAGCTACATAGGAACAGCCCTGGGGTCTGGAGAGTGCCTATTTAAAGGTGAATTAAAACATACTGTGCCCTCAAAATTCCTCGGTCTAGCAGAGCGCTGGACATTAAGCCAACCCAGTGATACCCGGTAGAGCTTGATAAGCAAAAGCAGAGATGAGAACGTCATTAGGTCAGAATGAGGATTTCCAGGTCAGAAGAAACTTTCCACAGGTGGAATCTGCCTGGGTCTTGATGAATCAGGAGTCTGAATGGTGAGAAGAGTGGAAGCTGCTGGGTTCCTACCCAAATCGCTTTCACTGGACCAGCACCGTCACTGCTGCGCTTTGAGTGCCGGCTGCTCACGTCTTCCCAGACCGCTCCCAGTAGCCGGCCTTGTCACCTGCAGAGGAAATGCCTGGGTGGTCACCTCCCCCACCCAGACGGCAGCCTGCAGCCAGTGACTGACGGGTGGGGGAATCTCAAGGCGGTAAGAGCTCCCCAGGCTGCAGTCAGACTATAGCTGAACCCACATCTTTGCCTCACTTCTTGCCCTGCGTCACCCTGCTTCCTTCATGCGTTACTGGTTTCGGTAAGGCATGCTCGCTCGGTCAGCGCCTCTGCAGGAGACCGGCCATCTCATCTCTTCGAGGCACCCTACCCCCGGCAATGGGCAGGGAGGGAAACGGCCGCCAAGAGAGAAAAGCTGTGGTGGGCAGGGGACGAAGGCAGGGTGATGGCCATCTGATGACTACGGCAGCCGGTCAGACGCCATGGTTAGAAGCTTGGCATTTTATGATGACAGCGATGCAAAGCCACTGGACAGTTTTAGAGGCAGAGGGGGCCAGCGGAGTCTCTAACCAGCAAAATTTGAAAGCCACAACTTGGCTACTATTATCTACGGAGGGAAGAAATACCTTGGCTAAGCCTGTCATTTGACAAATTGGTGGTCTCAGCAAACTCCGGGTGGGCTGCATCTAGGGCTGTGGCGGCGGGGACCGGGAAGGAGGGTGGATGCAGAAGGGGCAGCCCGAGAAAGAGCAACAAATACACTTTGCGCACCAGCCTCTGCGGCAGCAGCCGAGGCCTTCGCCACATACCGCGTGGGAAGAGCTGGTCGTGAGCGAACCTTCTCCATCCAGAGGCCATGCAGGCCTCCTAGAAGGTCTGGTACAGAAGGGCTTTGTTCTTACATGTTTCACACTCTTGTACGAAATCCTCTGTTAGTCTGGAACAGGGCCTTCAGAAAGCTGAGCTCACTGTCCCTTTTCTTGAGGGGACCAGTCATTTTGTCATGAAACTACAGGGCAGACATCACGACTCTGAGCCTCATGCCACCCAGGGTATGAGACAGTAAGAAATGTGAGAAGCTGTGTGGTCTGCACCCCACCCCGGCCAGGTCACCCCATAGTGTTGACGCCACCACAGTCACTCTCTGCCACTTCTACTTGCCATCTGCCTGCCAGGTCCTGGGCGGATTCCACAATCCGGTGTCTACACATTCAGTACACGCTCTCATCTGGTTCCAGATGGGACAATGGAAGCTCACAGAAGATATAAACTATTCAAGGGTCCCCACCGACCTCTATGTGTTTAGGTCTCACTGTCTCCAGAGCCCATGACCTTTCCTCCATGTCACACTGCCTCTTGAGCGTCTTTAATGTCTACAGTCCTTAATTTTAACATGGAGGACACACGGATCGATTAAATCCCAATTCCTCACCCTCTTAAACTCAGCTCATGGGTCACTCCTATTAGTTTACCCCAAATGAACCACACCTTCCTCTGCACCCTCTCTGTACCCTTGTGCACATCTGTATTCTGTATTCGTGAGGCATTTATTTCTTTACCACAACTCTTCTGGGCCCTCCCCTAGGAGGCTATACTGGCACAGGGCAGGGGTAGACCTGGCCCATGTCTTTTATATCCCCAGAGCCCAGCATACTAGTTGGTATAAAGACATACATGGTAAGAAAACTTCTAATTTCCAAACTCCGCCAACATCTGTCAAACAATCTCAAGTAATAAGAATTACAGGTGGTCTAGGGGTCTCCTCCTAGCTCGGCACATCATAATCAGGTGGTCATGGAAAAATCCGGACTTTCCCCAGACCCGTGGATCACAGGAACATGAGGCCACTGGGCTAGAAACTCCCCAGTGATTACAAAGATCTGTTCCTATGTAATCGACATACACATTTATGCTAAAACGAGAAAGCCCATCTCTAATTCTCTAGCAGCTCTCTTAAATGTGTATTTGTGGAAAATACTCATGCAGAAGCTCTAAGCGATTTAACCAGAAAGCCTGACTTTCTTCTTTTCAGAGTATTTAAGGAAACATTTATTCAGGCAATTTTTAAAAGTGGTTTTATAAAATCTTTAATGTAAACATGATATTCTGCCCTGAACCATCCAGATTGAAGCCATGAATAGCTCAGCACTATCGTAGGACGGCTTTGCAGATAAAGCCTTCTCTTACTCCATCTTTATTAAAAGGTACAGGTAGAGAATCCCTAGCTGCTCTTAATGATCGAATAATGAAGCAGTTACTGCCCGTCTTCTCTCCAGTATGCCAGCTGAGCACATAGAACTAATTCAGGTAGAAGCATCCCCTCTTTCCGGCAACCAATCCCAAAACGGTCCCCCAAACTGGGGCTTCCCATTTGTGAAGAAACCAGGAATCTGCTGTACTTGGGTTTTCTTTTTCTCCTGCCTTCAGAGAATCATACTGAACCCAGGATATTCCCTTTCCTGGAAGATCATGTCCCAGTTGTGAGAAAATCCTGCCAGGATTTATGACCAACAATGAGAAAATAGGTTGAATATATAAAGAGTTCTTTTGAAGTAAGAAAAATAGAGCCTGCATAATAGAAAATTAGGCAAAGGGCATCAGCAGGCACCTCACAGAAGAAAAAAAAATGCATATGGTCAATATGTAAATGAAGAGGTTTGCAAACGAATCAGAAATCACAAATATACAAATTAAAGCAAGATATCTTTTCCTTTTAAATATTTACTTTGAGAGAGAGAGAGAAGGAGCAGGGGAGGGGTAGAGACAGAGACAGAATCCCAAGCAGGCTCCGTGCAGTCAGTGCAGAGCCTGATGCAGGGCTCGATCCCACAAACCGTAAGTCATGCCTAAGCCAAAATCAAGAGAAGGATGCTTAATAAGTTGAGCCACCCAGGTGCCCCAGGGAGGCACCTTTTTCAGTCTAACAAATTGGTTAGAATTTTTTTCCCTTTACGATGACTGCCTGACAAGGGCAAGAGAAAATAGACACTTAGAAGCTGCTGGTAAGAAAGTGAACGGGGAGGTCTTTTGTGGAGGGCCATTTGCCTACGTATCCTACAGAAATCCCTAAGGAGGTATATAAAAAAAAACACCTATGCTTATTATAATCACAGCACCAATCATAACAATGCATATGGCATACTTCAATAAATAAGAGTCCATCAATGCCAACGGACACTACACGGCCACATACAAAAAAATTGTTTACAGTGGAATATTTGCTAGAATGGAAAACTGCTTACGGTGGATGGCTGGTTGAAAAAAAGCATGTCAAAAAGCAATGGTGGTATTCTTGCAAAAGAAAGTATGTGTGTGTGTATGTGCGCACGTGTGTGGTGTGCATGTGGGCACACAAGTCAAAATGTACAGGGATATCCAAGGTGAATAACACTAGTATTTCTCACACGTGTATTAATGTGCGGACTTTGTGTCTTGTTTGCTGTGTGAAATAACTTCCTGACCCCAGGCCAGTAATGGGCAGCTCGGGCACGGCATCCCCATGTCCTCTGATGGTCACCTCCTGCTCCTACTGGCATCCCTGCGCTGGTCACAGGGAGCCCTGGCAAACCTCACCAAGCTTCACCACCACTGTCTGTTCCCTAGGTGACTGTCCCATTAGCTACTGGCTGTTCAGTTCCAATTTCTCAGAAATGCTCTTCATTTCTGTATAATGGGTACAAGGGAGATGAGGAGGGTGTGGTGTTTTTTCAATCTGTTGATCTCTCCCTAATCTCTACCTTTAACTAGAGGAAAGGAAATGGGTACCGGGAATAGAAAGCCCCTAAGGCTGTGTGCTGACCCAGTGCTCAGTCACTTCTAACTGTTCTCTTGCTACTCTTTATAGTTGTTAGGTATTTCTTTCCCACGTGATGATTGTGAGGAAGTAAAAATTCATTAGATACCAGCTTTGCCCATCTGCAACTATGCCGCACATATAGGCTCTACTTAGGACATACATGGTGGGTTTTAAGAAAGAACTACTTCCAGACTTTTTAATTAGAAAAACTCGTACCGTGTTTGGAATGCCTACTAAGAAGACACCTGTTACAACGAGCAATTTTTATGAGTCATACTATTTCTGTTCTTAAACCTATTCTCCCAAAGCACAATTATTGATTTTTT
Organism: Suricata suricatta; assembly: GCF_006229205.1. Classification (NCBI taxonomy): domain Eukaryota; kingdom Metazoa; phylum Chordata; class Mammalia; order Carnivora; family Herpestidae; genus Suricata; species Suricata suricatta. Next base: position 58,045,513 of record NC_043714.1, read on the forward strand.
ATAACAACAGAAATAATATTGCCAGAAGGCGCTGCGCACTTCTGGGGACCAGGCCCATGCATAAGGCGATAAAAGGCATGATCGCTTTCACCGTCCCCATTTTATTGATGAGGAAACTGAGGTTGGAGAGGTCAAGGACCTGAGGGCACACAGTTAGCTTGTTGGCAAAGCTGGGAACTGATGCCAGAGCTCTCGGTCCCCATGTGCTAACTTCCTCCACCATGTGGTCACGCTCTCCCTCTGGGAGGCTCCCTGTTAGCACTTAGGGGCCCTGGAGCTTTTCCCAAGCTTCGCTCCACAGAGTCCCCTCAGAGGCCACACAAGGGGCTGAGTTTAATGGATTTGGGAGAGCTCTACGCTCCTCATTCAGACATTGGCCATTCCCCAGAGATTCTAGAGGTACAGAGTATTTGACAAGGGTGGAGGTAGAAGATTCCTATGTTGGGTTATATACGAGGAAACTAATGTCATGTTAAAAAGCACGCTTGGGGTTTAGAGGGTGCCCGTTTTAACCAGGACATGTTTGTGAGGCACACGTGACTTGCCTATCTCAGTTTCCCCTTCGGCCTTAAAGCCCGAGTAACGATTTTTCCCTTTACATCAATGCTCTCAGTTGAGAACCAGTAAAAGGGAAGGCAAAGCACTTAGCACACAGGAAAGCCCTAGGTTAAGTGCTGTACGGTGCTTAATCCTGGCACCCTGCGGGGCCTCTTCCCGAAGCCAGTCACACAGAAGGAGGGTGCAGACAGGCCAAGGCCTGCTGAGACACAGCCAGGGAGCTAACAACCCCCAGGAGCCAGCACGTAGGCTGGGATCATAAGAAAGCAGACAGAAAGCTTCGTCAACAATGGGGCTTTGGCCTGAGGACCAGGAGCGGACTTGCAGCGGGTTTTGGCAAACAGCAGGCACTGATCCAGGGCAGGGCAGGAGGCCCACAGCTTCGTAATTATTAACTTCTCGCACTCCCAGGTGGACATCACCCCTGGCCCTTCTGCCACCTGGCACGGTCCTCGGGGATTTTCCATAATTCTCTGGGGAAAGTGAAACTTACATTGGGGAACAGAAAAGAATTGACTTCTGGCTCCTCTTTGAGAACGCTCCTTCCTTCCTTCTTCCACAACTGCTTCATCAGCATTTCACAGAGGAAACCAGGGAGGACTCTGCGGCCAATTTCATAACTTTTATGGGACGCATATTTGAGAAGTATACAGGCACCTGAGCCAAGAACTGTTAAAAAGGAACCTTCTAAGCTTTACGCAGAGATCTGTCCTGTCTTGTTTAAAGGGACCATAATAAGTTATTAATTCCACTTAGAATCTGAGGGAGAGGAAAGGGCAGACATGATTATACACAGATGTGCTCAATCCACATACACTAGGAAAATAAGTGACTTTTCATGGGTAAATACACTTGCATCCCAGTTACAAAGGGGTAGAACGTTCTATATTTCAGGGGCCTCAAGATCTAGCAGTTAGTTCAGGGCTCAAACACCTAAGTCGTACTTGACATTTACCTAAACTCACCCTTTTCTTTCCATTTCTGTTGGGATAATGTTTGTATGGAAAATACATAACTGCATCTTATAATTTTCAGGGATCAGCTACTATGAATTAAGAGTCTATCACCTCTCTTTAAAAGGGAACATTTCTAAAGCACTGGCAGCAGCAAGTTGTTTTGGGAAAGCACGGGTCATCACTAAGTTCTGAAACTTTTGAAAAGCTGATGACACTTGGACTGCAAACCAGCCAGTGTGGCTCTTGTCAGGGTCCTCCACAGGCGGACATCTTTAGGCTCCCAGGCAGGAAAGTCAAAAGCTGATAACTTGCATGGGTGAGAGATTAGCATCTTGATCATTAACTTACCACATTCTTGCCTACTCTGTTGGAAGCGTTGCCAAAGAACAACCAAAAAACAGGCACATTATTAAGGAGCTCAAGGT
>NC_043714.1:58047551-58112045 GCF_006229205.1 Suricata suricatta
GCCTTAAAAAAAAAAGCTGTAAGTTTATGAGAAGACAGCTTTTAGTTCATTAAAATGGCAGAGGCCAAAGTCAACACACGGCCATACTGCTCATCAGCAGCTTTGACTCTTATGTTTTAAGATCATGGATTCCAGTGAGAATCTAAGAAAAGTTCTAGACCCTGTTCCTGCATCAGCTCATAATCATATAGTTTTGCATATACTCTCAGGGTTCCATGGACCTAGGTGATGTACTTGCTGTGGGAATTTTCTGTAAAGTTTAAATTCACACAGGAAATCCTCAATATTTATTCTTCACTGAAGGCATACAAGGCCACTTACTGAAGCCAGACACCTTGGAGTAACCCTATGAATATGGATTCTTCCACCTGCCATGTCACAGCCAACAATGGCTTGTAATCATAAATCAGAATCGTTCCGCTTGAAGGGAGCTTTAGTAAAACCCTAGTAATTTGTCTTGGTCTTTTTTTTTCTCTTTATCTTGGGACCTGCTTGCACTTGTATGCTGAGATATTTTCCCTGTTTATCTACTTATGTTTTTGAGTTGTTGGTTTTGAATTCTTGGCTTTCACATATTCTGCATCTTAAATTCCCCTAATTTACTGTGTAATTAAAACACCCATGCACATTTGTTCTCAATTAATGGAGACAAATTATTCCCCAGTGGAATACAACTCTATTCCAACTTGGAACTGGGAGGACGGATAGGGCTGAATTTTAAATTGTCTAATGATGCTACTACTCTTCCTTGACTGTGTTTGAGATCGGTTAATGTATCCTTGGGAGACAAATATCCCAAACACTCATTCCCACCCTCGGAACCAGATGATTTTGCAAATTCCCAATCAATTTTTAATCCTTATTATCTTAAATATGTCAGAAATTTGGTAAGATCATTTTCAGAAGAAAGAAAAAGTTAAGCTGGATAAAAGAAAAGGCAGGTGAAAATGCTGGCTAAACAGCATTTAGGTTAAATAACAAATGTCCATTTGAGGTCAACAAATCTCTCATAAGCCTACATACTTATAGCTTTGGAAATATTTGACAGCATTAGAAAAAAAATCACAGTGGACTGGAGAGATAGCTGACACTTATAATTTGCAGGTAAAACTAATGTCAGGACCTGTCAATACCTGTATTCATATATATATATATATATGTATATGTATATGTATATGCATAAGAATGACACAAATATCAAGGCACAAAGATCTAAACATCTGAATGTTATTTTCTCAGGCTTCCTTAGGAGTCAACTGTGTAAAATAACAAAATAAATTGAAATTAGAACTCAGCTTTTTTATACATCATGAATAATATGATAGAAAGTCCCAACAATATAAAATAAGAAGTAGGTTATATGGTAAAGATTTCAACCTGGTTAAAAACAAAAGATCTTTTACTAATTAAGACTTTTTGGGAGATGTTTAGAAAAGGAAAGAGAATAATAGGTAACAGTCACTCATTCTTGAGGACATATTAATCTGAGAAACTGTACTAAATACTTAAAAATACTCCTTTTAAGCCCAACAACAATCTCACATGGAAATGAAATTATGTCCATTTTGTAGACAAGGTAACTGGGGCTCAGAAAGGGGAGACTAAGGGACATCTGAGTCCCCCTCTAAAATTACTACCAAGGAAATTTCTAGTAGGCTGGCCATAAAATCTACAACATGACCTTGGAGAGGCCACAGACCTTCCACCCAGCAGGTAATTCATATCACTGACTCTAAGCCAGCTGGCTATAAGGGCCAGATGAGGATTTACACTTAGTACTTTGTTCAGGGTTCAACACACTTTAATTATATCAGATAATGCTTGCTGTTCCCATTTTTTCCTGGAAATGGGGAATGAGTACAATTCCTGTTTATTTAATCTCCTGCCACCGTGAACCTTTACTTTATCAAACAGGACAATGTGATAGTTAAATGAAAGTGGTCACAATAGGAACAGAAGCTGTCTTGGGCTAGGATCATAGTCAAGTCTGAATCTTCCCTCTTGGGCTTATATACCTTGAACCTGATAGAAACAGGTATAAGCACATGAGGGTAAAAAAAGCAGGTTGAAAAGACAGGCTTTGAAAGAGGTTAAAAATCTGTACATTGGACCATTAAATGGATGGTCTATGAATTGTGCTCAAAGATAATATTTAAGTCCACCTTGATTATTTTAGTGGAAACTAGCCCAGAGCTTTAACTACACTGAGTACATACCCTTATCTATCATGTTTATTAATGGGAGGATTTTACTGACTCTACACTGTATTAATGGAGAAACAAAAATGTAAAAAGAAAAAAAATGTGGGTTTCCTTATTTTTAAACAAAGGGGAGCAATCTATATTTGGGGGGAAACATTATTGAACTTTGGGCTTTAATTAGATAATTAATGTCAGAAGTAAGAGTATCAATGAATATAAAAAGATGGTTCCTAGGTAAAAAATCGAATCTCATTTGAGATCATTTACTTATGGAAACCTTTCCCAAGGGCTAGTTAATCAGATTCTCCATGAAAGTGGAAAGCTGGAGAAAAGGTAACATTTTAGAGTATCATTAATGAGAGATCATTTTAGGGGAAGAACCGAAACACCGCGTCAACTCTGAGTCAGTAGGAATAAAAATCTTTTTTTTTTCTTTATTTTATTTTTGAGAGAGAGGGAGACACAGAATCTGAAGCAGCTCCAGGCTCTGAGCTGTCAGCATGGAGCCTGATACAGGGCTCAAACCCACAAACCGTGAGATCCTGACCTGAGCCGAAGTCAGATGGTTAACCAAGTTGGACGCTTAATTGCCTGAGCCACCCAGGAATGGAAATCTTTTAAAACTGATTTGCATATTTCCCAAGGAAAACAGGCCTCCTTCACTGGTCACTCTTCCAGATGTTCTACAAAGCCTATTTATGAAGGTGCAAGGTCTCCAGACAAAATGATAGCCCTGCAGTGGGTCTCCTGTTTTTGCTTTTCCTCCAAAGAAATTTCATCCTTTGTAATTCGGTAATCGTAAATCCCTCCTGGGACATGTAAATCTGATTCTTTGATTCTTTTGCTCATTCACTCAAAAGCACTAGACCCCAGGGCTACAGGGAAGAATGAAGCAGGACTCTGTCTATCCTTACTTGGGGTATCTGTTGCCTAAAGAAAAAGAAAGGCTAGTAAAGAACCAGTGGAACCAGGACTGCGCTCGAGGTAGGTGCAAATAGCTCCCGATAAGCCATTCTTCTGCTTCCTCCTGAGTTTTTAAATTAGACTCTTCATACAGACCACCTTCCCTGCTAACGGCACACTTAGTAAGTACATGCCCTCAGCCGACATCAGGGGTCTGCAAACTATAGTCCATGGCCAGATCTGGCCTGCTGCCTGTTTTGGTACAGCCTGCAAACTAAGAATGATTTTCACACTTTTAAATAGTTGGAAATAAAAAAAGATAAAAGTCAAAAAAGGAGGACTGCATGAAATTCAAATTTCAGTGTTCAGAAATGGTTTTATTGGAACACAGCCATGCTCATCCATTTAAGTATGATCTATTTTCACGCTACCATGGCAGAACTGAATAGTTAGGACACAGTATATATGGCTCACAAAACCAGAAGTATTTTCTCTTCGGCTTATCAAAGAGAAAAGATTGCTGACCCCTGGTCTAGAAGGTTTGGACCTTATTAAAGGGTAAGCTAAATCATTATCAGAAATTATTAATATCCTAGAATTAAAAAACATGGCTCCTAAGTAGCTTCTGAAGCTTATTTTGTGATCATCCTAAGGCAAGGCCAGGACACACCCCGAATCAGTCATAAAGATTCCTTTTCGTTCTTTTGTAATGTACATCATTGTATTCTGTATTCATTATTTTTTTAAAGAGACAAACCTAGACTCTCCTTTTCTAAGTTTATTTCTTTTGAGAGAGAGCAAGAGAGCGTAGTGGGTGGGCAGCGCAAAGAGAGAAGGACAGAGAGAACCCCAAGCCAAAAGCAGAGCCTGACTCTGGGCTTGAACTAACAAACCGTGAGATCATGACCTGAGCCAAAGTCAAGAGTTGGATGTTTAACCAACTGAGCCAACCCAGGTGCTCCCACATTCTGTCTTTATTAAGTAGCATGTGACTGGGGTGCCTGAGTGGCTCAGTTAAGTGTCTGACTCTGGCTCAGGTCATGATCTCATGGTTTGTGAGTTCAAGCCCCACATCGGTGTCCATGCTGACAGTGTGGAGCCTGCTTGAGATTCTCTCTCTGCCCCTGCTCCACTCAGGCTTGCTCTCTCTCTCTCTCTCTCTCTCTCTCTCAAGAAATAAACTATAAAAAATAAAAATAAAAAATAAATAACACATGCCCTAGTAGTATAGATAATAAAGAGTGAAATACTAAAATGTTATCTGAATACAGAATTAAGTGTTGTATTACTTTTGAAATACAGTTGGTTCATATGTTCAACACCTACTCAGTCAACCTGGACTTCATTCCAGGTACTCTGCTAAAGGGGAGGAAAACATGAGGCTGATACAATTCCTTGAAGAAATCGATAATGTATCAACCCTCAAGAAAATGTGGGTGAGATGACATTTTCTAAAGAAGCCTCAGTAGTCTCTTCCCCCTTTCAATTCCACGTCGGCATGCGTGAGGCAAGCCGCGGGAGGACAGGAGATGGATTTGTGCGCACCAGAGGGATTGGGCAACTTTACGGTAATATGCTCTTCACTCACTGACCTATTTACAAGCCATATTTAGTACAGGGCTGAATAATATAGTTAGAAAACTAAAATATGTAATAGCTTTTAATACTGGCAAGGATGCGTGTATTTTAATTAATTTGCTTTCGGGTTTCTACCCACTTTCCCCAACTGTGTCCCCAAATAATTCCCTCGTTTGTTTCTCAAGCCTTCTAGGGATTTGTAGACTATGATCTTATTTTGAGCTCTAATCCAGCTGGCCCCTCCGCTGTCACTTAGCCAAGTTATACAAATAGACGTATTGCTGCTTTAATCTTTCCTCATAAAACCATCCAGTTGGCATAGCTGTGCTTGGGTCCTCAGATTATGGGAGGAACAGTCATTCTGCTCCCATGATTCTGAGAATGGTTTTTCCCCCAGTGCTGTGAACCCCAATAAAGCCTACGGCCTAAACAATGCCCTGGGCTTGCACTCAGTGGTCCTGTTCTGCTTCTGCTGCTCCTATCTTGGTGCGACACCCTTCTTCTGACAATGGCTTCCCCAAACCCCCCAATACCTATGGCTCAGTATGCCAAATGATGAGCCTCAAATTATCAAGCCTGAATGATGTCTGTGCTTCTAGTCCAGACTACAGTCTCTTATGCAGCCATGCAGTTGGATTATTCCCACAACTGTTTTATTGTCTCTTCCATTTTCAAATTTAACATTTATTATGAAACCAATGAATGATAAGGCTTTCAATATTATAATAATCATAGCTACCATTTAGGTTTGTAATGTGCCTGAGATTCTTTCAGGTGCTTTCTATGTATGAATCCACTGGATTCTCACAATAATCCTCTTAGGTACTATTATTATCCTTGTTTACCTCTGAGGAAACTGAGGCTGTGATAAGCATACTGATTATCCATTTCTGTCCTGGGCCTTCCTTCCTGGAAGAATCTCCGTTGCATATCTACTTCCTTCAAGGGCTATTTGCTTGAGGAAAGACTAACCCCAGCTCCAGCTGATTCAGACTGGGTCAGCCTGTCACAGGATGATGAGGGCGGGGAGTCGGATAAGGGTTCCAGGAACGGTCACCTTACTCCTAGGAGAAGACCAAGGTGGAGACTTCCTCTAGGAGTTGGCATGCCCTGAGAAGAGGAAAAGAATCGGCTTGTGACCAAAGCTGGAGTGCAAAGGTGGCAAGGTGCAAAGCCACAGATGTGCTTGAGCCGTGGCAGGAACCAGCTCCGGGGCTCCCCCACCACCACGGTACTCCGTGCAGGTAGATTAGCCTATGTCCTTGCTAAATGATACAAGCAGTGAATGGACCGGAGCTTCAAACCCCGGCCTGCATCTCGAGCCTTACTTTAAACCCCACCCGTGCCCAGCAGAGTTATAATTTAAAACTCCATTCTGCAAACTGTCTGCATCTGTGAATTATTTAAGACAAAGGTGCTACCAAGAGCATACTACCGCTCAACCCCTGGCCTCCCTGGAACAACGTTCCGTCCCAAGTGTACGGCCATGACTAGTTCTTTCATTATAACGAACAAACTCAAAGAAGATGGAGTGATGGAAGGAACAACAAAAGCGGCGAATTTAAAAGGTACAGCAAAGTGACTGTAGAGACAACCTGAGGCTCCTGCACCTCTGCAAAGTGTGGTTATTAATAAACCATGACGCGACAGAAGAAGGCCCCACGTTGTAAGTATGGATTTTCTTTTTAATAGCAAAATGGGAGTGGCTGGGTGGCTCGGTCAGTTAAGCATCCAACTTTGGCTCAGGTCATGATCTCACGGTTCATGAGTTTGAGCCACCAAGTCCATGGAGCCTGCTTCAGATTCTCTGCCTCCCTTTCTCTCTCTGCCCCTCTCCTGCTCAGCTGCACATGCTCGCTCGCTCTCTCTCTCTCTCATGCTCTCTCTCTCTCTTTCTCTCTCTCTGTCTCTCTCAATACTAAATAAACATTAAGAAAATAAATAGCCACATGGAAAAGTAAAAACAGTATTTTCTTGCTACTGTTGGAAGACCTCAACTCCCATCCTATGAACAGACACAGTGGATTCCAAGAAAGTATTTTAAATCAGAGAAAAGAGCTAATTTGCTTTCTCAGCTTAAGATTGTCTAGTGCGAGGCAATAGACATTCTGACCTAGGTGCCAACCAGTAAATATTCCCCACGGGGTAGAGAAGAGTCTGGGGGTTGGGGGGGTATAAATGCACTGGAGAGCCAGCCCAAGATACCTGCCTTCATGGGGAAGGCACCGCCTGACGCGAATCGGGAAGGGTTCTGCTGAACTGAATCCTATGACCCAGGGACTCTCCGCCTGATAAATAAAGGGGCGAGTTTGAAACCTGCCGTTTCACTTTTGCCGGGCTGTAACAACACAGTCATGATTTCCTTTGTAACCTGAACCGTCTGACAGCTCCGGAAAAGTGGTTCTCCCAGCTTTGTGTCCTGGCGACAACAGTGTGTTAGCAGTGTTAGCAGTGTTAGAGTTATACTCAGGCCGTTGGGGGTGGGAGGGCGACAGGGGGAGGCGGAAGAAGCCTGCAAGTGCAGAGAATCGAGAGCAAACATGAAAAGCAGAAAACCCCACGTGTGTTTTAAGAGTATTCTTCATCACCTCATTATAGCTGATGTTCTTCGAAGACTGCTAGGACACCAAGATAAAAGCAGGGAATTGGTTAAATCCATTACTTTTGACAAAGTTGCAAACTATTCAACCAGCAAAACAGTGCCACTAAATTAAATTGTCTAAAGGGATGCCAGGGCCTCTGATAAACAGCCAATAATTCCTCGAATGCCGATGAGTTCGCGCTGCCCGTGCTCAGAACAGAAAGACTACTCTACATCGGCCGCGGATCTTCCCTACCGGGCCTTGAACGGTAGACAGACCCTGAAATAGGAAAGAAGACAGCCCTGGCACAGGCCTGGCCCTGCCCAGGAGAAGCTTCCTCACTCAGAAGATCAGAAATCCAAGACACTTCTACAAATCCGTGAGTCTGGAATGGAATATAACCACAGCTGTGGAAGGGAAAACCCAAACTTAACAATAAAGGAGGCAAGTTCTTACTAGGTAAACATGTAATGTTACCATGTACTGTTGTAACAGGACTGTGTCTCACTGTGAAATTGTGTCTGCAGAGGCTTCGTCATGTCTGAAAATGATTAGGGATTTGACTGAGACGGTTCCATGTACATCCGTGTTTGTGTGTGGGGAGCGTGGTTATAGAAATCCAGAATCCTCCAGGTCCCCGTACATGTAAGTTTTCAAAACAGCTACACCCTGTCCCATATGTTATACACTCAGAGCAAACGTGTGAGACATTTTAATGGTGCCCCGCAGACTTTCAAAGAATGTGGGCATATTTGTACTTGCTCTTTATTTTTTAATGGATGGGTTGGCATAGTGAGGAGTGTGAAAAGTTCATTCTTTTCCTTCTCTCTTTGCCCAGTCTCTGGAGAAGGTTAAAATGCTCATTTCTAGCTTTAAGCTGGAAGCGTATCTCTGTAGTTCAAGATACTTAACAGTGTTTCTGTTGAAATGGGCTTCCGTAGAATATCACCACTAGGTATCAAAATGATCTTATCTTCGGGGCTATTACAATTGGCTCATTCTAAAGCTGAGACAAGAACAGAATTCTGGTTTCTTTGGAAAGGGAAGGAACCAGATAGCTTCTAATACCTCTAACAAAACCAAACACGACCTCAAGGGGTCTGCAAACAAATGTCCTGAATAGGGTGCACTTTATTTTCAAAGGTTTAGAGATGGACTGAAATGGGGACTAAGTTAAAACAGACGGGGAACCCTGCAAGGCGCTTCTCAAGGACAGAGTTCTTTGTGAACAGTTTTCCAATCCCACAGGAAAGCCTCCAGGGGCTCAAGTACACAGGAGAACGAAAGTTGAGGGAAAGCAAGAAAACGGAGCCAGAGTGTGGACAGGGCCCAGAAGATGAAACCCACAGCAACAGGCCGTCTCAGAGATGACCCGAAACCTTCCAAAAAGGACCTGCATTCCAAAAGGAACCAATTCCAAAGTGTCTCACACTTGAGTCCAACATAAATCACTGCCCCTCCTGCCCCACTGTTTTTGGTAAAGAAAAAACAGGGATGCTGAATCCACTCATGAACCAAGACAAAATGTAGGTCATCAAACTATCCTCTGAATCAAATATAATCTAAAAACTCATCTTTCCTTCCACCGAAATTGCTACTGAAATTGCTACTTCTAACATAATTCTTTGGCTGCTTATTTGCTTTCCAAATTAAAACAACAACAATAATAAACTAAACTGAGAGAAACACAATCATCTTTGATTCACTGCTTAGCAAATATATATCAGGCATTTAACTGTGACCCATAGGTGCCAGTTTTAATCCCTGCCAGTAGAATCAGACCCTCTCTTCAATTCACCAGTCAAAAGTAAGTAATTGACTGAAGTTTAAATTATTTGGCTAAAAATATTGGGCGCCTGGATGGCTTAGTGTGTTAAGAGTCTGAGTCCTGATTTCAGCTCAGGTCATGATCTCACAGTTCATAAGATCAAGTCCTGCATTGGGCTCTGCCCTGACAGCATGGAACCTTCTTGGGATTCTCTCTCTCTCTCTCTCTCTCAATGAATAAATAAAGATTAAAAAAATAGAGTCAAAGATCTTCTCCCCTCACCCCAACAACACACCATTTCCATCTATAAGTCCTGCACTTCCCATCTCTGGCTTCTCTATTAAGCATTCCCATTGTATTCCGCATGGAAGTCTTTTCACTGAAGCCACAGAGAACCAGCAGCAGGATGGGCTTATCTGCACTCTCTTGATTTCCCATGACTGCCCTTTGTCAAAGCATCTAGTTTTTGCTAAAATCAGCTGGGGGCCCCACAGATGAACTCTGGGGCCTAACAGCAACATCTCCTCCAACAAGCATCACTTTGCACCCAGGAAATAGCAACATGCTGCTTGCCGGAGTGAGGGAATGAGCATGGCTTGAGAATGGCTAGTGTGTGGGGACGCGGCACTCGCTGGGGGGAAGCTGGCTGCGGGCAGCCCATTTTCCTGAAGGAGACATAGGACTCTCATGCCTGGCACACAGGGACCATGCCAGCCTCCCATCTCCCTCCTCGGCCTTGCTGCTGCCCTGGCTTGTTACTGGTGCTCCCATCATCCTGCTCTGCTTCAGGATCCCTGTACACCGAAGATGTCCCGTCCTTCGTAGCCAGCAGTGACGTCAAGCTACAAGCACAGGGGATGGGGGGCTTCCTCAGGAGGGGGACATGCAGCTGAGAAAGTTACCTACATCGTCCTCATGGTCCTCACCACCTGATGCAGGTGTAGATAAACAACCTTCAACTGTCTTAGATAACCTCCGGGTCACACTCTGTAGTAACTAGTCACTGTCCCCATTTCACAGGTGGGAACACGAAAAGGTCGTAGAGAGGGGAAAGACTGAGACTAAGCCCATGTTTGTCTGATTCCAGAGCCCAGGCTCATACGAGCACACTGCAATGTTTCTTCATGATACAGGCGTCCAAGCCACACTGGGCCAGGCACTGAAGCCCAGTGTTAGAGGTTAGGAAACCACACTGAAGGAGGCTTGATGTTTAAGTTCAGATTCCCATCTCTTCCCTGGATGCCACATTTTTGGCACTTACTTTCTCTATGTCTATGGGTTAAGTTACCTAGAACCTCAAAGCTTTGATATGACCTCACAGGGTTATGATAAGCATTGATTAGGACATTAGATTTAGCAGTGTGAGTACACATAAGACATACCCAATACAATATAAAACATAAGTTATGGATTTATCTGCAAATTGAATAAGATTTGCATTTTCCATGGCTCAACTTAAAACTATTCTGTATGAGTAATCTAAATGTCCCCCCCATATTTTATCTCCACTATGCCTTTGCTTTCTTCAAAAACTTACAAAAAGCCCCAAACCTAAAGGCCTTTTCCAGTTTTCATTCACCTAAACCAAAAACAAATTATTCACCACCACTATCACTACCACCGCCTCATCTTAGAGGTACTCCACCAAGATTAGATAGAAAAGCAAATTAAGGAAATGAATGAATCTTGGGAACCGGTTTCATTTCTTTCGCACATAATTCTAAGTACCCAGATCTGTACAGTGAGGAATTTTCACCATGCATAATAAATGGAGAAAAATGTGAAGGCAGGTGCGTGAAAAACGAAAATAGTTTAATTACCATTTGGTTTTGACAGAGTCGACTGCCTAAGGCGGCCATCTTGGAGAAGTGATAATAAGCATCCCAGCTACTGTGCCGACAAAGGATGTTTAGGCGGTGAAATTAGACATTTAATTTTGGATCCTGCTACTTAGGAGAAGCCTGGGGCAAACTATGCAGTGTTAGTGCATTTGAAGGGCTACAAGGAATCCTTTGTTTTTCAAATAATAACGAAGAAGAATTCCAGGGTGGTGAGATATGCCCAAGACATTCTATGCTACGCCCTCCTTACCCTGGCGATTCTAGCAGCGGAGAAAACATTATCAGGAAATAATGTCAGTACCATTTGCTTTGCAATTGAGGAGACTCTAACCCTGATGAAATTTCAGGGCATTTGCTTGTCCAAAGAATTTCTCGAGTTTGAAGCAAATGTCGAGGAAAGAGCATATGGAATTGTGGCGGAGGGGGGGAACCTAGCATACAGGCCTGAGGATAAAGAGATATCTTTGACATTAATCACTGACTTGAACATGCTCTGCAATTAAAATTTATAGTGAATTTAAGCAAACTCAACGTACAAAAATCTGGATGTAGCCAAAGAATCATTATGAAATGAGCTGACATTTATGTGGATTCCTAAAAGCTTTTAAGTTTTCAAATGGGACGGTATCTGCAAGCATACAACTTACACGCACTTATTTTCAGAATTCACACAGGGAGTGCGATTCAGCTGTGTTCTGTTCGGGACAAGTATTCTCACAGAAAGCAAGCACAGGTCTTGCACCTGAAAGACAGACCTTTCTCAGGAGAGCATCAAGAGCAAGTGCAGGCCCCTACAACAAGATGCATGTACCACAGGGTCTTTACATGGCAGAAAGAGCTGCTGGGACCTTGAAATAGGGTGTCTAAACGTGTTCCCTTGTGGTTGCCTTGCACAGAACCACAGCTGAAAAGGGGTCGTGGAGGGGTGCCAGGCTGGCTCAGTTGGTAGAGCATGTAGCACTTGATGTCAAGGTCATGAGTCCAAGCCCCATGTTGGGCTTCTAACTAACTTTAAGAAAGGCAGTTAGTCTTAGAGATCCCCCCAAATCTCTGAGTGAACCATGAATTCTTGACTTAGTAGCCTCTGTAAATTAGTGATTCAATATCTGTTTTGTAAGTGAGGCCTGAGATTATAATTAAGAATGATCGATGCATGGGCAAAAAGCTCGCAAGACACTCAAGTCCATCTCTCAGTTGCCTCAGATTTTGTCCATTTACATAGAACCATCTCAAAGTGCTCATTTGTCAGGTCTGGTCACTGGTTTCTCCCTCATTCAGTTACCAGGTAATCTCCATCTTGGTCAGGGGATCGGCCTCCTGAATTAAAAGGGTCACCGTCTCCTGGGAGATGAATGTACCGTGGGCTACACCACGGTTATAGGAAGCAGTTATCCACTTGGAATACTCTTCTTTCTAAGAATCTATGCTATGAAAAGCAAAAACTGCTTATGTTGCTGCTGGAAATGTGGCAAATCAAATTTAGCCACCGCTAACTATTTTATTCCCAAGAGTATAATGTGCATGGCTGTTTACCCCAAATATAAATTGGTTTTATTACAAGCAACCCACTTCCTCTCCCCATCACTGGGGAGTCAGGTTCATTTGAAGAATGTCTCAATAATTTTGACTAAATGGTTATGCTGATTAAAGCTGGTGAAAGCTATAAAATATGGAATATTAATTTTAAGTACAAACCATTGTGCATTCTCAAAGAACCTGCTTTGGGGAATTACAGGGCTTTTTATCATTTGTTTACTTATATACTTTAAATATTTCCCCCTCTATCCTCTTAATTTGCATTATCTTTGAAGATAGCAATGTAAAGCAAAGATAAGCTTCAGTCTAGACAACCCTCCCGGTTGATCCAAACTCCAGAATTAGTAGAATTCCAATGAAGTGCTTACAATTCTTGTCTGCTAAGTTTTTATAAGGATCCCCCGAGGTCAGCTATCACACTGGCTTGTGGAGTACTTACTGCACATGAAAGAGAAAGAAATAAAAACTGCCATAATCATAAATTTATGGAGAAGGTAGAACTTTTGGTACCAGGAAAATGAGGAATTGTCCACTGGGGGCAACAATGAGAGAGTCAAGGCTGACTCTAAAATACCAATTATTGAGACTGGAGGCTGTGTTATACAGACTTTTGGTATGATCACAGCAAACACTGCCATGTACCGTGTATTTTATCTTGTCTTCCCCCCGCCTCCTCCAACCAAGGTGTGCATGCAGAAGTGTGGACATGGTGGGAGGTGTGGGAATAGAGGTTTGCTTACCAGCGTAGGATTTGCAGAGCATTTTGCCTTCTGGTTTAAATCTTTATTCCAAATACAACCACAGGAGGCAACGGACACCTTGAAGAATCCCAACAGCCTCCCTTCAGGAGGAGTGTGATTCTCATACAAATATCAACTTTTGTTTTCCTCACTGTTACATGCATGGTCCTAGAAGTGTATCCCTAGCATACAGTGGGCATTCAGTAAGGACTTGTTGGCTAAACCAATGAAGCAAAAAGGAGAGTCAGAAAGAAATGAATTCACCCCAATTTACTCTCAGTATCCTTCACCTTGTACTTGCGTTAAGGGAGTACTTGAGAGTTAACTTGACCATGGAAAGATACAACCAGCAATATCCACTGGAACTTGAGGGGAAAGACAAAATATGGTCTAAATTATGTGTTGTTTTCCTTCAGTCTTGTGTACAGAATGATTTCGTATTTAATTACAAGACGTCCGGCGTCCTGGGCATCTGTCGGCAGCATTAGGATATTAAAGATCACACGGGCTGATTGCTGCTGGTCAATTAACAACCTGGAGCCAAATCAGTGCTGCCAGATGCAGGGCTCCCCTAGCAGCAGAACACTAAATGTCTCCATTTAGTTTTTCAATGGTTACATGGGGAACAAGGGGAAATTAGCTCCAAAGTCCACTAAAGACCCTACTGGCATTTGGGGGTCAGAAGCCTCTGATTACACAGTGTCAATGGATATGGTGGAATTGAGAAGACCATATACAAACCTTGACACTTGAAGGGTAGTTCTCTAACACACAGAGAGTAAGAATCCTTTTCTTCCTCTTCCCTTCCAGTTATTCTTTTTTTTTTTTTAAATTATTTTGAGAGAGAGAGAGAGAGAGAGAGAGAGAGAGAGAGAGCGCGCGCGCATGAGCAGGGGAGTGGGGGAAAGAGGCAGAGGAAGACAGAATCCCAAGCAGCTCAGCATGGAGCCCAATGCAGGGCTGGATTCCATGACCCTGGGATCATGACCTCAGCTGAAAACAAGAATCTGACGCTCAACCAACCGAGCCACCCAGGCAACCCCCCTTCCAGTGATGCTTAAGTTAGAAACTGTGAAACCACTAACTACAACATCAGCTGTGTAATAGGCTCAATAAATATTAATCAATCACTTGGAACTTTTTCCCTAATACCCAAAAGAAGTCACATTTTCAGAATTAGAAGAAAGAAAAACGACTTTCTGTAAATGAGTTAATGTTTAACTGTATTTGTTAACTATTCACACAGATGGTTCAGACCTGTGGAGTAAATAGAAACTCCTCTGGCCATGAACAGAGGAGAGGGGCAATGTCCAAATTTCCCACTAGATGAATAACCAAGAAAAGTATTTCTTCTTCATCAAGGGCAGATCTATGATCCCCCCAAAAAATCCCCAAAAATATAAAAAACAAAAATAACCCTAAAAAAAAAAAACAAACAAAACACAACAACTCCACAGAAACCAGCTATTCTGCTGGCCAAATTACCACAAACAGGCCTATTTCATCATTTAATTCTCCTTCAAAGGTAAGAAATGATCCAATGCGGGAACACAGAAAATTCTTCACATCAGCACAGTTGTAAACTTTGTATTACCCTCATTATGACAGGTCCACAAAATAGCGTCCAATTTCAACCCAGAAGGAGATCTTTATGTGCATCATATGACTGTTTAGGGTTCCAAAGTTTAAACTTTTCCCCCTTGCTCTCCAACTATTTTTAACCAGCCACAACCCTTGTTGACATGATAACCACATCTAATATTAATTTATCACTACTATATGATAAATGTGTCTAAGTGCTTCATATACATTATCTTATTTAATCTCTACAGCAAGGTCTGGTGGACTAACATCCCCATTCTGCCGATAAAGAAAATGAGGGACAGAAGTTAGAAGGAGGTCACACAGCTGGTCAGCATGGGGAGCGGGCTTCAATTTTGGGACCTGTCTGAAGTCAGGCTTTGGACTCTCTCATAGTAAGGCGTTAGCATATTCACTTCCTTTCTTACATGAGACATTTATTCTTTCCTGTATTTAATCAAATCCAAAACACACCAACTTCACTACTGTCTAAACACAAACAAATCAGTCTCCATTTTGATCAAGGGAAAGATTAAAACAGTAATTTTTCCTTAACACTGGTGATAAGATCCACTGATAATTTAGGTAAAAAAATGTTTTTTCTCGATCTCTTCTTCATGTTTCAATCTAATACAGTTCACTTTGTCCCTTAAATAAGGTGCTCTAATGTTATTGGGAAACCAATTTTCTCTCAAGACTTTATTGCAATATTATCAGGAAACTGGCTACTTAAACAGCAGGTAATCTTTTATTTCATGCATAATTACCATGCACTATATTTTGATTTGATCCTAATGGCCCTAAGTACGTTTTAAACAAACCCTCAACCTGCCCAAACGAAAAACATTTTGCTTCCTCGGTTTCACTTGTGTGGCAATGATAATTAACACATCTTGGGAAATTCGAGCTACATCTGATTAAATCATAACACACCATAAAGGTCTTTACAAATAATCCTTTGAAGAAACCAGCTGAGAAAATCATGAAAAGAAGAATTATGAGAACGGAAAGCTCATTATAGTTTTGCGCCTGGCACTTAAAGGTGACCCTGTCAAGGTGAGCGTTTTGAATTCCGTTAACTTTCCCAGAATGCACCTAAATGTCTGAAGGGAGGACAGCTATCGGGATGTCCAACTCTTCACTCACAAACTTCCCATTTCTATTCGGTTCCTCGTTCCTATTTTTATGTCTTTGTTTGGGCCCACAGCCAAGAAAATGCTGCCCTTCCCTCAGACCCAAAACTTGAGAAGGAAGTCATCAAACAACAACAAAAAATTCTTTCAGAATAGGAGGCATCTTCAGACTGCCATGCTTAGACGTTCAGCTTGGTTAACTTGGGAGAATGTGTTTAAAATGGAAATATCATAAAATATGGGTCTGAACTAAACCATATTTTGGGGGGAACCCAGAAATTAAGCCTTGCTGGTCCTTCCAAAGGTCAAAAGTCAAATGAAATGAGCACCTACCCAGGTAATTCGGCACAACCACCCCCTTCAAAAATGGACCGACCGGGGCTCCTGGCTGGCTCAGTCAGTAGAACATGTGACCCTTGATCTAAGGGTTGTGAGTTCGAGCCCCTTGCTGGGCTTAGAAAATACTAAGTAAATAAAACTCTAAAAATTACATCTAAACAACAAAACAAAAATAGACCTACTGCTGTTACTGTTCCTGCTAAAAATGATAATTTGAGCCACACACTTGGCATTGGCTTACTCATGCATTCTGCTACTTAACCTTCACAACATTGCCGAGTTACTACTAACTCATAGAAAATGAAGGTGAAGTGGTATTCAGCAACTTGCCGGAGATCATACAAGGGGCAGTAAGAATCACTGCTGGGGACCAGAAAGCCTACCTCCTCCCGAAGCACATGTTTTTAATTGAACCCTACCCATTCTGCCTTATGCAAAGCAATCACTATTTGACTATAAACTACCTATGCATGTAGCTCTGTTTGGTAATCTGGATGAAGAGTAACATTTAGCAGGAAAGGCATGCAAAAATACCATGTTGAAAGAAAAAAAATATGTACCTCCTTTTGTGCCCCAAAGTACTTATTAAGCAAAAATAGGTTCTGTATCTATGATGGTAGATGAATAAACCAAAAAAGGCAAAAAGCAGACCCAGTCCAAAGAAGTTTATCACCTCCAATGGAAAGGGAAGACTTACAAATGAAACAATGAGGGAGCAAAACAAAGCAGTTTCATTATTACCAAAGGCCTGAGGTCAGAGTCCAAGCCTTCTATGAGAAGACTCATTATTTGGGATCCCAAGAGAAAATGCAAACAAGCAGGATTCAGTGTCTTGCCTCATGGACCCCCATAGAAGATGTATCTTTCATGCCATTCACTCTAGGAAAACTGATAAAGAAGAGATAAACTGTACTCAGGAATTTGTTTCTTAATTGAATTGGACAGTTTTCCAAATCAATCTCTTCCACACTTTGTTTCTCCAGGACTGTATAGGAATTGATGCATTCAGCCCTACAAACTAAAATGTCAACCACGGTGTAAGGCTCTCTGCATAATAAAAAGTGAAATGCCCATGTTAAAATATACACATGGATCCCAGAGAAGCAAATTCTCTTACTTTTGAGGCCACGGTGAAATTGCAGCTTAATCTTTACAGAATTATTACAATGTATAGTTTAAGAAATTATCTCCAGGGCGCCTGGTGGCTCAGTCAGTTAAGCGTCCAACTTTGGCTCAGGTTATGATCTTGTGGTCCACGGGGTCAAGCTCTGCATCAAACCCTGTGCTGACCACTCAGAGCCTGAAGCCTGCTTTGGATCCTGTCTCCATCTCTCTCTGCCCCTCCCCTGCTTGTGCTCTTTCTTGCTCAAAATTAAATATTTTTTAAAACATTTTATTTAAAAAAATCATCTCCAAATACTGAAAAAAAATCCATGGAAGTCTTGCATAAATTCTGCATGTGTGCCTCATGTTGTGATACATCCATCTGCAGGGTTGTGCGTGTGTGTGTGTGTGTGTGTGTGTGTGTGCACGCACGTGCCTGTGTTAGACGGAACCCTTTTTAGCTAGCTTTTTGAATCTTTCCACCTCCTACAGAGAACTCGGGAAAATGCACTGTTGTATTTTTTTTTCCAACATTCAAATGAGTATGAATCAGAATGGTGGTTCTCACAGGACTCATCTTTTATGTGGAGTGTAGGGTCACTGACAGGATTGAAATAGATCCAAGTTTCCTTGATTAGCTGAGTTTTAAAAGGCTGGAGGCAGTGAGTGTCAGCGTGGAGAAAGGAAAACTGGTTCTAGTCTACTCCACTCTACCACAAGGAAGCCATGAGAATTTTAACAAGTTACTCAAACCCTGTAAACCACAGCTTCCTTTTGTGTAAGAGGAGGAGAGGAAACCCGGTGATCTTCGGGCAGAATTCACATACTGGCAGCTTGCAGACATACTCTGTCCCCAAGGTCGTCTTTGCGGGGGAGGAGGGGGGAACGGTTGTACCGCACGGCTCTGACACGTGCACAAGTGAATCACCCAGAGTTTTCAGACCTGGGCCGCACTCCTCAGAACTTCTGATCTAGTTAGTCGGAGGCAGGGCCCAGGAATCAGCGCAGTTGAGAGTCCCCTACCCCCTACAGTCCTCCCAAGTGACTGCAAGGTAAGTGGTCTACAAGACCTTGAGAACCTGGTTTAGATGAAACTGCCAGTGATCTGGATGCTCACGTCAGGATGTAGCCATTATAAACTGGACCGAGATAGATCCAAAACTCCTTGCAAATCTGATTTAAATGAGCACATATGAGGGAGCATGCACATGGTGGCTTATACTTGAAAAACAAGGGTTTTAAATCTGCCGCTTTCTGTTACTTCTATGCAGCGGAATCCCAGGTTATCTCGGTTTTCCATGTGGAAAAATAAAGCCAGTAAGAATTACCTCATAGGATTCCAGGAAGGATGAGGGACCTTGAGGGATTACCTAGCATGGTCCATCCTACAAGAGGTCTTCAAACCCTGCGATGTCCTTTCCTGGCCCCAGTCCCGGCCCCCAGGTGTCCTCCCCTGTGCAGGCCTGCCTTTGGCTCCCGGAAAGAGCAAAATGACCTAAATTTGTCTTGTTTGGAAAGGGAGGGGCCTGTGACCACCTGAACTTCTTTCAAACCAAACCACCTGGCTTGCTATAGGAAGTCAAAGGAAAATGCATCTCGTAAACTCTTTTCACAACACTACTCCATTTCCTGGGCCCCCAGAGCCTGAGTAACGGGCAAATTCCTGGGGTGGAAATTATGTGACAAACTCTGGCCAACCCACATAAAGCACAGCTGGAGCTAAAAGTCACAGAAGAGTTACTGACACCTGTTTCCTGATCAAACTCATTCCATGGCATTTACTTCTGGGAGTCAAAGGAGAAGAAACAGAACCTGAGGGAGAAAGGCAGTGTTGAGGATAAATTAGAGAAACCATCTATAGTCAAAGGATACTACTTCTTGGGTTTCACTTACTAGTGAAGAGTATATGCAAAGTCTACAGACTCCTCGGGATTATTAATGATTTAACTGCAAGGAAAGAAAGCCATTGAAATCAACATCAGTGATGAAGGGCCAAAGAACGCTCAGCATCCTTCCTCTGCCCAATCCCCTCCCCATTGAATGAACGGTCATGTAAATTAAAGATGCCTAATGATCATGTGAGTGAGTCTTTCTGCAAATGCTACCTCCCCATCTTGATTTTTTCTGAAAAGACAAGATCCTTGAGGTCTCTGCTCATGTATTCAGGATCACCTGGAGGACCATTCATAACACATGACAACCTGAACAACAGAAAAATTAAATCAAGTTTGGCACTTAGAAGAGGTTCCTGGCTTTCTGAAGAGCAGTTGAAGAACCATTGTGTAGTGTGCCGTATTTTATAACCTCTGCCCATTTATTTTGCAGAGCAGTAGAACATTGTAGAGGAGTATTTACTGTGTTCTACTTGAAAAGCAAATTTGTGGCAAGGGTGCTGGACACAAATAAAATTAGTAGGCAACAGGTAGATACGGGAAAGGTCAATTGCTGGCAGAGAATATATGAAAAAGCATCCTCATTCCAATGGCGGAAAGAGGTGAAGAGCTGTGAGGGGAGCAACTTTATTAAACTCCAAGCACCTTTTGTCTATTCCAGGGGAGAAAGGAAGGCATATGCTCACACAAGGCTCATGCGCCCATACTACAGTGGCAAATGCAAAGTTTAATGCCAGTAACTTTCCTTCACTAGTTTTCAAACATTTCAGCAGAAGCCAAAGACCCTGAAAACCAAGAAAAGACCTGGTTTGGAGTTACCTTAAGGCTTAATGCTGTTTTCAGCATATGTGGTGGTAGTGGTTGGAGAATTCTTAGCCCCAGTGGAAATGACTCTATTTTTTATAAGAAACTAAGTGCTGGTGCTCCTCCTTGATCTGATGTGGACACTCTCATGAACCAGTGAATTGATGGCCACACGTGATGCAAGGGCAGGAGACAAAATGGCAGGAGAGTGGGGATCACCAGGAAGTCCCTCCTCTTCCACTACAACCGCCCGACTGGAAACCATCTTGGCTCAGGTGCGTAGGTTCATCCTCAGTGCACTCTAACCAAAATGTGTGAGAATCTGTAACGTGTATGAAGAAATAGATGAAGACTCTGGCAGCCTTCAGGATCTCCATCCCCAAGTATCTTGTTGGCTATCTGCATATTAACAGTTATGCTAGTTTAATATGGGTCTTTACCCCTTACAGAAAAAGCCTGCAAATACATCTGAAAGAAAGATGCTGGAAAAACTGATTTGGGAACCTAATTACTCGGAATTACATGGTGTATGTGTTTTTGGTGAAGCTAAAGATAACAACTCAAGTAAACTGCTGAGGCAGTGGAAACGAATAAATGACAGATAGGACTCGATGTTAGCTTGTAGACCAGTGCAGACCAGCTCCCATGTTTAGTTCCTCATTAAATAAAGTCTTTACATGATGTGAAAAATTTATCATCCTTCCCATCCCCTTTCACCTCACTGGGTCATAAAACTATTCCCATCTTCAAAAATGTTTAAAACATGGGAAATAATAGATAACACCTATCATTTGTTTTATTTTTGTTTACATGTCATAGAGGCCAATGAACTAAGAAAAGGTCAATTCAAAATACACAGTTAGAGGCTAGGCATTTAACTGAGCACTGCTGAGTTGGGCCAGGTTCCATGACTCTCCAGGCTCTGCCTCCTACTTTGAGGGCCCTCTATTCTGCTCTGTTACCTTCCCTCATCCTTCCCCTGCTGCTCAAAGGCTTCAGAGATCCTCCTGTTGGCTTAAATCAGGCTGAAACCACCGATGACCATCACCTGGATTTTGCTTTTGCTCCTCAAGGCTGTGTCCCGGGTGACCCTTGTTGCCATGGGTTACAAGCCCGTTTCACCAAGTCTAGGGCTAATTATAATGCTACATAATAAAGCTCTTCCTCAAAAAGCATCTGGGCTTACTATGAGGCACATCCACCATCTCTTGCCATATAAAATGATCCAATTTTGACCAAAAAAAAATCTAAAATAGAAATATGGTTGGAAGAGGAGTCTTTGGGAAACTGAGCCTCAACCTGAGGAGGTTACAGACTCATTCCAATGAGAAGTGCGTTTTGCACACTAGTAGAATTTTGGAATCGATTCCTGAGTCCTGAGACACACAAGCTTTTGAATGTTCCTAATAGTGGTTAGGTCTTAAAACCTTCTGAAGACAGATTGTATTTCTTTGAAATGAGCCCAAAGTGTTCAGGAGACAACTCTGGCTGCGTATTCAGCTGGGGTGTACCATTTGGGTCAAAGCTATGAAGTATCAAGGGCGATTTTCTAATGTGGCTTGAAAATGAGCTCTGAGGGGCGCCTGGGTGGCTCAGTCGGCTAAGCCTCCGACTTTGGCTCAGGTCAGATCTCACGTTCGTGGGTTCGAGCCCCGCATCAGGCTCTGTGCTGACAGCTAGCTCAGAGCCTGGAGCCTGCTTCTGGTTCTGTGCCTCCTTCTCTCTCTGCCCCTCCCCCTCTCATGCTCTGTCTCTCTCTGTATCAAAAATAAATAAAACATGAAAAAAAATTTATAAAAAAAATAATAATAAAAAATTAAAAAAAAGAAAATGAGCTCTGAAAGTCATTCCAAAAGAGGCATTCCAAAAATGTATACAGCAAGAGCACCATAAATGGAATAAAATCTTTTTCTTAGGTGTTTTCTTTTGTTTCCTAAAACTTGCTACTAGATGGATAATACTATTTCATGTCTCCAATTCTTTAAATATGCCGTCTGGACCCCTTGCCTGGAGTACAAGTCTCTCATTACCACCCTATCTTCCCATAGTATCTCCATTTTTCTCTTCCATCAACATCTCCTCCTCCAGGAAGCTTCCTCTGAGTCCCCGGTCTGACACAGATGTCTTTCATACATGCCCCCACACCCTAGCCCTCCCCTCTAACATGCAGGGCAATACATAAAGGACATTAAAAACACTGGATTCCTTTTCTGGATGCCCCCCAACCCCCACCAGTACCAAACTGTCGGCTCCTTACAAATAACACTATGTTTTATGGTACTTGACAGAGTGATGGGTTCATATAATGCTCCATAAATGCCTGTTGTCCAAATAAATCCATTTGAAAAGTTAACTTCCTCACTTGAGTTTTAGTTTTGCTTCACTTAATTTGGCAACCTTGTCATCTGTAGTTCAGTGTCAATCCAGGAGTAATTTTACAAGAAAGACTCCAACAGCATTGACCCTGGACCCATATGTTACTATTTTTCAAAAAAAATCTGAATGCTGGATGAGAAAGGAGGCTAATACAGAAAATAGTGCTAAAGAAGTGGGCTAAGACTTAAAGAAAACAAACAAACACCAATTCATGTTCAAACACTGGAAACTTGGAGAAATAGTTTCTCCAAGAGTATCAAGCAAAAAAAGTATTCAGACCTCCCTTAGAGTGATTTCCCAATTTATGGAAAAACATACCCCACAAAGCTTACTCTGCAGCATAATTCTCGATATCAAGTTCAATTTCTCATTAAAAATCTCATATGAATAACCTATTACTTAGCAATTCCACTTGTGGCTCTAGAGCTGACGGGGCGGGGGGAAGGTGTTTCCATCAAAAGATAATGTATAAAAACGTTTATACAAGCTATATTCATAACGAGCCCCAAACTGGAAACCACCGTAACATTAATGGGTAAACTGTGGCACTTTCGTACAATGGAACACTGCTCAGGAAGAAAAAAGAACGAACCAAGATAAATACAACCTCATGGATGAATCTCACAGACATAAGGCTGACTTACGGAAGGTGGAACAAAGAGGGTACTTGCAGTATGGCTCCACTTGTAAGATGTCTAAAATCACACAAAGAAAACATCAACGATCGCGCGGGGGATATTAATAGCGTGCTGGGAATGTTCTGTATCTTGGATCTGGTGATAATTACATGGGTGCATAGATGCATAACATTTCATAAGGTTTACACTTCAATGGAAGTTTAAATAAGTGTACATTTGTTTAACAACTCAAATGGGAGATTTAAACCTAAAATAGGACAGTAGGAGAAGGGTGGTGGAAAGGGAGTTGATCCTGGGGGAGAGAGGGATAGGGATTTTCTTGGATGAGTGGAGTAGCAATAGCAAAAAAGGTGTCGGGGGAATTTGTAGCCCAGGCGTGACCCCCTGAAGGGAAGAATGGCCCTGGAAGTTAACGTTGCAGTGTTTGCATCCCTGGATAGGATGAGCAGATTCTTTTGGGACTAATCTCTTGGGCAACCCATTGTTACATAGTGCTTTAGGGTTTATAAAGATCCTCAATCTCGGGATCTTTCATACAATCATATATCTTTAGTAGGGACGCCAGCTAGTGCAGCAAAGTAGTAAAAGAAGTTACTAGCAGGAAAAGAAACTGCCTGAGGCTAGGATGAACTGAGAATGAGTTGGTAAATTTGAGAGGCAAAGACGATGTGGGGCTCACAGTAGATCACAACCCATTATAAATCTGTAAACCTAAGACAAAGAACTCGTATAAAAAGGACAAGGAACACAGATGGCAGAAGAGGTAGAGAAATCCTTGTATGAAATGAAGCACAGGTTAGCCCCTCAGTAGGGTTTTGGGGTCCTCTCAATCATGGCCGGGCCCTGGCCATATGAAGGATCCGGTGAAGAGGAGTGAGATCCACGTAAACATGTCTGTACTCGGTATCCAAGATTGGTGCCTGATAGGTACACAATAAGGGACACAAATCTATAACACCAAACCGTGAAGTTAGCCAAGAAGAGCTATGCATAACCCAGCCATTTAACAAGAGTAAAATGGGGAAATAGAGTGATAGGAGTTTCGTTTCAAGGAAAAGAATGCCAGACCATAATAATTAACGGTGAAGTTGCTTTAACTCAATGTCTAGGACCTTATCTGATTGGACAGAGGTGGAACGCATGCCCTCTCAATATCCACTCTGCCCCACGATGGGAAGGAGCCTCCTTGCTGAGGAAAGGCGTAGGTGCTGTGCAATAAACAGAGATATGACATGTTGCTTCAAGGGTCCCCAAGGTTTAGTAATCAACAATACAGGAGGCCCAGTGAAATGTGAATGTCTGGCAACCCTTTGCTTACTTATTTCTGAACAACCCCATCTGGCTCCAACTGAAACCACATCGTTACCCTCATTTTATACAGAGTCTTATTCTCAGTGGTTACAAAATAAAAACTGTGTAATGAGCTAATGACTTTTTCCCATCCCCTCCGTGTCAGCTTCCTCAGCCAGTATATCACCCCTTTGGAATTTTAATGCAAATGCTAGGAGACAGAAAAGAATCTAGAGGTCACATTCAACTATGTAAAAGTACTTCTTATCTGAAATGTTCTCCCTAAAACTCACAATTTATCTAAACTAGTGAGGGAAGAAAAAAAAAGAAATCACCAGACTGGGTTGTGTTTCCATATGAGGCTGTGGTAGGGAGGAGCGGGGGGCGATCTCTAGATGACACATAGAGGAACACTTAACCAAACATTCCCAAGTCCAGGAAGGTTTACCCTTCAGATGAGCTGCAACTGCATCATTCAGACTTTCAGTTTGGGCCTTTTGGTGCTTGTTTGAAAGCAGTGATTACCACCAGAAGGAAGAGACTCTAGGAAGGCTAGGTTTGGTTGGGGGCAACACCTAACATTCCCATGACTGGTGGAGAAAGGACATCAATAACCACGGATGCTAACAGGGTCGGTACAACTGAGAAAAGCCACTTCATGCTGGACTTCTCCCCCCCAGGTGGTTTTTCACTCCGATTCCCGATATTTCACGTCCATGTGAGGAAGTGGAGTAGAGCGAGGTCCCACTCTGGGTGACCAGCCCAGCATGGCTTTGCACCCTGTGGAAATGACCCTGAGACACAGGTTTCTCCCACCATCTCAGGCTAAGTCCCCCAGGCCCTGGTCCCAAGAGGAAGATATCCTTACTAGGATGGGTTGAAAACCAGATGGAATCATTTAGTGTACAATCCACATCCACCATTTATCTCTGCCTTCATTATTGATTACAAGGGTATATTTTTATAATAATTTGGGGGGGGTGGGCAGTCATGCTAAAACAGGTAGCAAAAGTTCTAAAACTGAGTCTGATGCCTGCAAAACATCAAAGAAGAGGAAGATATACTCAAGACGCGAGACTATCATGGTACAAAGACACTGAAAAAGGAGGTAACAAGAACATTACAAAGACACCTCCCCTCCCCAGTTTTATATCCAGACCAGGCAACACATAGTTAACAGTAAATGCATCATCTCTGCAATGAAATGTTCCATATTTCTACCCCTAACTTCTACCTCTGAATGAGTTAAGTTGACTCTTTTCATCTTTCCAAAGCTCTGTAATAAAACAGAATGCCATGGGGAAACATACATACAAAACAACCTTTATGTGGACTACTGTACCTTTAGTGAGTGACATACAAAAGCTAGAAGAATAAATTCCCACTTAACTAAATTGTTTCATTATATGCCTGCATCTCAATATTTCCTCCAGAGTCCCAGGGGCTGGTGCAGGTGTTTCCAGTGACACACTGGGACCAAAGTCTTTAATGTGAAGCTTGTAGACATGATGGACAAGGTAGCAAAGCTGTAATGAAGAGGGCTCGGTGGTGTAAGTGACTGTGGCCGCCTGTCCACGATAGCGTGGGCAGGTTACTAATTCATAGTGGGTGGGCGCTCTATTATCAATGTCCAGAGGCCTTAAGATGCTCTGCACAGAACTCTAGATCACCGGATTCTGGCACTGACTGATCAAAGCAATGATCTAATAAGCCCATTCTTAATTTTCCTGAGATGCTAAGAGATAAGAAGAGGGGCAAGGCAAAGGCCGAGAAATGGTCTGGGTGTCATCCTGGCCTTTGTTCCCCCCCCCCCCCGCCAACTTCCACATGTCATCTATCACCAAATCTTCCTTCTGCCGAAGGACTGTTCCAATCCAACCCCATCTGCCTCCACTGTCACCTTGCCTCTTGCGGCTCTCCTTCCCCTCTATAGTCCCCTCTTCATAAAAGTAGGCACAGAGGTTTGAAATGCACAGCAGAGCATGGCACTCCCCTGCTGCATAACCTTCAATGGCTCCCCAGCACTCTGACACTAAAGCAAAACCTCCTTGAAGACCATGTGCAAGGAACCCCAGCTTACCTCTCCACCCTCGTCTGGTGACATTTTCCTAGAGATAACTGTCCCGGCCACACCGGCCACCTTGGAGTTCTCAGACTATATCAAACTCTTTTCTGACTCAGGCTTTGAATGTGTTTTCCTCCATCTGGAGGATTCTTCCCTAACTCTTCAAGGGCTGATTCATCCTGAATTCCTGTCTCTGCTTAAATGCCACTTCCTTAAAAAGGCCTCCTCTGATGGCTGTGTCTTATTGTCACTGTGCTCTCCCCACAGCCCACCCAGCACACTGTGTATCACTACATTCTGTGACTGTCTTCCATTTCACAGCAAAATTTCAAACGATGAGGCTACACTGTACAATTATTATATTTAGATCCCAATTTAAAATAATTGGTATTTTCCATCTCCCCCAGGAGAGCACTGGCTCCAAGGAAGGAGAGACTGTGGTATATTTTTACCAATCCTGTGCCAAGAACCTAAGCCTAGCTCCAGGGACACAGTAAATCCCCCCCAAATTGCAGGCTGTACTAAGCCAGATCCCCAGCACTTACTTCATTTTGGGGGGACCTTCAGAGATGGGGATTCTTTGACTAACATGCACAATTAATCCCACTGCTAAAAAACTTCATCATAAACCATACAAACCACATTTGAGCCAGTTTCCGGTTTCTCACCGCTGGGCCTTTGGCCAACTTAATATATGGAAATACCACTCAGAAAGTTTGCTAGAGAACAACTATTCTCATTACATTTTTCCTGTCATCTGGGGTCTAACCCAGAGGGCTGTGTTTTAACCCAGATGGTCTTTCATTAAGAAAGGTTTGTTTGTTTGGGTAGGGTTTTTCCAGGCTAATAAGTTCTTGAGTGGAAACTTCGCTCTGGTTTTCCAACCCTGTTTTCACAGCAGCTGGAGGACAGAGGCTGCCGTCATCCCTCTTGTAAACAAAAAGGCCAAACCACAGTCCCCAGTCGGCAGGACAAATACACACTCCCGCTGGGAGGGCAGCCCCGTGCGGTGCGCAGCAACAGGGGTGAGGCGGGGAGCGGCCCTCTGGTCTCCCTTACTGCTGCGCTGTCATTCATGCAAAGCCAGCCCGTGGTTGCATCTGTGGCTTCCTTGCACAGACGACTATTTGCGTGAGTTTTCTGACTGCATATAGACAGAATCATGGGTAAAGATGCTTTGCTCAAGTCTTAGGAAAGGGAACTCATTTACTCAAATCCATTTTAAAACCTGCCTCTGTAGCAAAGCATCTATGAACATCATGATATTCATCAAAGAGGGCTGTCTCTCTGCATGAAACCAGCAACACAGGGAATCTTAAGTGCTTTATTTACTTTTTTTTCTCAAGACAATCAATTCCATCCCTACTAATTCGGAAACTACAGTATTCAGACAGGAGGAGAGCTGCAACTAATCTTTTACTGTTAACAGAAAGAACTGTTAAATTATAATGCATGAATAAGGCTGGTTCCCAGAATGGATAAAACACGTGGCAGAAACTATTTTAGGTCTTCCCTAGTAATTTGGACCTACTCATTAATTTATAAACAGTTGATCTACTAATTACAAAAACGTTTTATCTATTCATTCAACCAGGACCCAAAGGAACTAGGCAATCGACGTGAGCTTGACCCCACTGGCCGTGTGTGCTGGCTACGTGAACCTGAGAGAGGTACTTTCCTTCAGAGAGCAAACTGCATTCTGTTTTTAAATTTGGGGGTTTAAAAAAAAATTTATATGAATGAAATCTCCTTCTATATTAGAATTCTATTGCTATTGTAATAAATTACCATAAACATAGGCACTTAAAATACCACCAGTGTATTAGTGCATAGTTCTGTAGGTCAAAAGTCCTTGCGCGGCATGCATGGCGAATTTCTCTCTGCTGCTTCCAAGCACATATGGCTGTGGCAAAACTCAGATCCTTGTGGTTGCAGGACTGAGGCCCACGTCTCTTAGCTGGACATCTGTCAGGGGACACTCTCAGCCAGGAGAGGCCACCTTCATGTCTTGCCAAAGCCCCCACACCTCGGACCCCTAATCTTCAAAGCCAGTAGTGGAGATGCTCACTGTGGTAGCATCCCTCTCATGGTTTGAATCTTATCTTAAGAGAAGTGTCCAGGCCCTTTTTAAAGGCTCTTCCGATTAGGTCAGATCCACTTAAGATAATTTCCCTGTTTTAGAGCCTTAATTACATCCGTGATCATCTTTTCAAAGTGGCACCCACATTATTAACGTTCGATTAGATAGCTAGGGTAAGATGTGTGTAGACCGGGGTGTGGGGGTCAGTTTTGTTTTCTGCCTTCCCCACCCTGTTATTAAAAATTAACGATGTTTTCATGAGACCAAATACAACTTTAAATTTGCTCCCCAGCCAGCACCAGTCTTCTGCTCTGCATTTAAACGCTCTTGACACATCATCAAGGCCAATATAAAACAGTTTTACTTTAAGACTCCCCCCACCCACCTATTAAACAAGATTTGCAGTTTCCTTGAAAACAGCTAATAAGGCCTTTCTTTTCTTTTCTCCACATAAGTAACTCCAGTCATGGCAAGGAAGGAGGAGTGATGAATACCAGCCTTAAATATTACCATAAAAAAATCAGAAAACTCCCAAATATCAACATGCAAGTCTCAGTAATAGAAGCCCCATTTCTCACGCATGTTCTGAACACCTACCAGTATTTCCAACACCCTTGCTCCCCTCAAAAAAATAAAGGGAATCCTACTTCAAACAAGGTCAAGAATTAAAGACATTAAAAAAATGTAATACCATTTTAGTAGGGCCTTTTAGGAGAAATCTAACAATTTAATATATGTGTGCATTCATTGCATAGGGCTACACAAATAGATGCATTATTGTTTTCAGACCTAACAATAATATTTAAGCAGAGGTATTTTTCTTAGTCATGATTATGCATCTTGCCTGGTTCTCCATACTCTGAATTTATCTATCTTGCCTTATTTTGTTTATGGGAACTGTCTTCTCTGGCTCTCCCTCCTACTGGAATTTTCAGAGAATGAGATTACATGATTAAGAAATGGAAAGCAAAAATCTGTATTCAACCTGCAACAAATACTTCCCAAACCCCTACAATATGCCAGACACTATTCTAGGTGCTATTAGAGAGACTGATGAACAAAATAGAGAACTTCCCTACTTTGATGGCACCCTACTTTATTCCGGGGGTGGGGAAGGACAGATATATAAGCGAGTGGTAATTAGGAAAAGTCAGGCAAGGTGGTGGCTGCAGAGGCTGGAGACGCTTTTAGACGTGGCAAAGAAGGAAGGCCTCTTGGATGACGGAGCACAAGGGGAAGGCGTGAAGAAGGATAGAGAGGCCTTGCGGAAGAGTGGCACAGGCAGAGGCCCTGAGGCTGGAGCCTTGGGAGAGTGTCTGCAGGGAGCTGGAAACCCTGGGTGGCTGAGGCAGAGTGAGCTGGGCTGAGTGGGGGCAGTGGAGTGAGGAGGGAGGCCAGGGCTGTGAGGAGGGACGGAGGCCAGGGCGGTGAGGAGGGAGGCAGGAACCACATCTAGCAGAAGAGAAGCCATTGACAGGTTTTGAGCAGATGAATACCATATCTGACTTGACACACAAAAGAGACCAGTCTCTCAGAGCGCAGAGAGGGAGGCCAGACAGGATTTGAAAGAGGGTATGGGTAAGAATCTGAAGACATGGAGCTGATCTGAAACTGGCTGAGTGAGAGTGACTCTCTTCTGCAATCAAAAAAAAAAGGTTAACTCCTTCCACCACCTCAGACATGACCAAGAGCCAGAAAAGCCTGGAGCAGATGAAGGAAAGCTGCCAGAAAAGTTGTACCACTAGGACTTGCTGAGTCCCTGGAGCTCTGGCTCCCCACGTGTGATCTCAAGGAAAGTGCCTCAAGATGGTTGCTTATGAGAAAGGGGTGCCCACTTGCTGGGCTCCCCAAGAATCAGGAAGAAGCTCTGTTAACAGCTCTTTGGAACTCTGAACCACTGAATGAAGAACTTAATAAAAAGAACCCATGTGTACCAAATCCAACCTGCTGGGGACAGAGGAGTGGCCTGGCAATTCCGGAACTGTCTCATCACTCACATGCTCACTCATCCTGCCAGCTCTCGAAGGCATAAGCCACGCAGCTCTCTAACTTCCCTTTTGCTTTGCACACGGTTGCCCTTTCAGGCCCAAGGTCCTCCCCGCCATGTTACCAGGGAGAAAGCTGCGGTCCATGCTGATCTTGCCTGTTAATGCCTTGCAACTCAGTCCCTCAATTAGGGAGACTCCCCAGCACACGGCACCAGGCACAGTCCAATGTCTGCAGATTTCTCTATTCTGGAAGATCTTTAGAAGAGGAACCCCGGGAGGAGAAAGGGTTCCTGGTGTGGCAAAACAGCCCAAAGAAAAGACTCCCTTGAGTCTGCGTGTACAGGGTGCTCTGAGTATAAAGTGATCCTATGCCTTCGAGGAAGCGAGGAAATGGGAAATAAATTAAGAGGTCATTTGAAGAGACGCCTGGGTGGCTCAGTTGGTTAAGCATCCAGCTTCGGCTCAGGTCATGATCTCACGGTTGGTGGCTTTGAGCCCCGCGTCGGGCTCTGTGCTGACAGCTAGCTCAGAGCCTGGAGCCTGCTTCAGATTCTGTGTCTCCCTCTCTCTCTAACCCTCCCCTGCTCGCACTGTTTCTCTCTGTCTCTTACAAAATAAATACATAAAAAGGCATAAAAAAATGTAAAAGAGGTCATTTGAAGAAAAATATTAGAAAAACTTTCGCTGCAAATGTAAAGAAACTGTTCGTTTGAGCTACTTTTTCTAACTTTATAAACTGTATAGGGATGAAGTGACGGGGGGCCTACAGCGACCTTGATTGCATTTTTATTCTTTAAATCAAAATTTATGCGCCCATTAGATGACATCAATTGCTAGCTCCTCGGCCTATTGATCATTTTTATGATTTAAACAGATCTAAAAATGTTACGGTCGACTCACAAATCACTTTTTTAGAATACTGGAATAAGGGACAGTTTTGGGTGTTTTCCCGCATGGTCTTCCTCAGCCTGAACCATGTACTGTGATGTTGTGTCCCTACCTCAGTGATCTGGACTGTATGTTTCTTCCTTAGCAGACACCTACTGTACTCTTATCTTTTTGAAAAAGGAAAGTGGTGGCTCCTGAGTATTAGCCTATTCCTTTAACAGAGGCACTAAATATTTTATTACTGTCTGTAACCCTAAGTATTCTGAGTTAAAATAAAAAGGAACCAACTCACCGTCGACAGCCCACATCCACTCCAGGAATAAAAGGGGATCAAGGTCTTTCTGTGATGTCTAAGATGAATCCTACAATTAGGTACGTGCGTGCATGCATGCATGCGTGCTCTCTTGCACTCTCTTTCTCTCTCTCTTTCTCTCTCTCTCTCTCACACACACACACACACACACACACATGCTTTGCTCAAAGCCTCCTCTTTCAGCTCTTGATAGAAAGCTACAAACTCGTCCTTTTCTTTGGCCTACACTCCTCTCTTCTACAAAGTTCAAACTCCCTGGTGTCCCTGTCTCATCTCAAAAACGCCCTTATTTAACTCTTCCTTTCATAGAGGATGGCTTTCAGCTGAAAATGAGACCAAAGCCTATTAAGCCAGAACACGAAGGAAAACAGGGCATACCTCTTCAGTATGTGTTTTCTACACCCAGCCCTTCAACGGAGAGAGGAAACTCAAATTAACAATGATACAAGCTCTAGAGAAAATTGCTACACTGATCATAGGTTCATGTTCCAAAGACATGCCAGAAAATATGAAGAGTTCTTATTACAAACAACTTATAAAACACATACCAAGCCATGGAAACATCTGGCAAGTGGTTAATGGGACAGGTAGTCTTAAAGCTTCACGTTGCCACAAACAAACCAAACTTGCAAATGCTTGAGGTGAAAGACCATTACGTTTCAAAATTACTTTTTAATAAAGATTTGCCTTTGGATCGTCAATCCGGTCACAGCTCTAGTGAAATGAAGCCAACAAAACTCCTTTCAGAAGTGCAATTGTAAGCCAGCTTGAGGCACAAGTCAAACTTTTGTTAAAGGTTCAAAATCTGAGAAGCAAGCAGAGAATGTTGGCAGAAACCTCTCCCCACCCATCCTGTCCAATAAAATACTCTCTGATGAACCTCAGCTCCATGCGTACTGAAAGTCTCTCTCCACCTTCCGTTACGTGTGAGGTCGTCTATTTAGCAAGTTCCTCCATGGAGTTGGAAGCAACGGGAATCTGAAGAAAGCACTATGACTGGAATGATTGTTATCTTCAGACCTGCTTGGGCTGGTCCTATTTTGATGGCCAACTTTCCTCAGACACTAACCTGGAACCACGAAGAAATAAATAAATATGTTCAGAGACCTCCAGACATCGGGAAAACCCCAGATTCTCTGTCTCTTCCCACAGCTTCCTAAGAAGCAGAATAACGGTGAGGGGTGCGGGGAGGAGGGTGTGGGGGGCGAAGCATAGTCTTCGACTGCAACAGGTGCTGGCCCCTCAGCAGAACCTTCCAGGTGCTGGTCCAGGGCAGTGAGAGCATCTCATGCACACAGAGTAGCACCGAACATAAAGCTTACAAGAGAAACACAGCCACACAATGGGGTCTGATGGACCAAAGTGACAAAGGAGAACAGTCCTTAGAAATGACTTACTCAAAATGAAGACTTAAGTCAAAATCCCAGCCAAACCTCAGGCTTTAATGGAAGTTAAAGCTCAATTTTAAAATATTCTATGTTTAATTTTTTAGCTTTTACAAAACAGGAGGTCACCCTGTACTCAGCTTAAACTTAGAAGATTCAGGGGCGCCTGGGTGGCTCAGTCAGTTGGGGGATTTTGGTTCAGGTCACGATCTTGCAGTTTGTGGGTTCAAGCCCCCCATTAGGCTCTGTGCTGACTGTTTGGAGCCTGGACCGTGCTTCAGATTCTGTGTCTCCCTTTCTCTCTGTCTCTCCCCTCTCGCACTCTCTCTCTCTCAAAAATAAATAAAACATAAAAAAAAAAAAACCTTAGAAGAGTCATTCATGGAGTATCGCTAAATAAGAGAACAGAAGGGCAAGGGCTGAAAATCTGGGTTTAAATACTGGCCCTTTAATCCATATTTGAGCAGCTTACTTAAATCCTTTATGCCTCAGTTTACCCACCAATAAGACAAGTATGTTATTAGGATCTATCTCACAGAGTTACGTCTTGCAAAACATCGAGCAGCGTCATATAATAAACCTACAACAAACATTAGTGACTATTATTACTCGAAAAACAAAATCAAATTTTCTCAACAGAGAGGTTCCCCAAATGTAGGAGTGCACAGGGTTCACAAAATAGCTCACTGGGAAATGCAGATTCTGGGTCCGGCCTCAATGATGCTGATTCAGGAGGTCAGGGGTGAGGCCGAGGGGTTGCAGGTTTAACATGATCTCAGGAGGTTCTGCTGCAACCGGAAACGCAAACCACAAGGTAAGAACCACTGCTCGCAGGGGTGAGCGCTGCCCTCCCCCCCCACGGGGTCCCAGCAGTCCTGCGGCGGTGGCGGTGGCAGCGGCAGCGGGAACAGCAGCAGCCGCCTCTTCCCTGCAGCAGACCAGGCAATGGAAGGGGCCGCTGCCTCCCAACTCCAACCCGGTCCCTGCGGGCAGCACAGGTTCCGGCTGGCCCGACTCAGGGCCAGGCAGGTAGCCACACACAAAGAGGACAGTGGCTGTTCCCTGAAAACCAGTGTGACAGCTACAGCTCTACAACTGCTTAAATAACAACCACCACATAAGCGCATTTGAAACTCTGTGGAGTAAGTTCACTATGATCTCCCTTTTATGGAGGAAAAATGGAAGGTTTGAAAGACAAGAGGCCACAGCAGAGGCAAGACCCAAATTCCATCCAATGGGAAGGGAAGACCATCCCGTCTCACCAGGCTCCAACCTAGGTCTGAGCTGAATTACTAGGGTCTGGAGTATATCAAGCACCTGCGGAGGGTGCTTTTTCCACTCCCCTCTCCCAGGCTTCTGTAGGTTTATTTATTTTTGCTGCCATGTTTGTTGTCCGTCAGCCCCCATTAGGCTACATTCTCCCAGAGAAAAAGGACTGTTAACTGTGCCTTTCATTCATGTGGCCCCGGCCTGAGAATGGAGCCCGGGGCCTGTGCTCTGCAGCAGTTCTTCTGAACTGACCGACTTCAAAGCCCACCATTTGCTAATTCTCCCGTGGAAGGACCACTTGGGGAAGTCTGTTACTCACCATTTACAAACTGCCAAGTCACCCACTCGGACCGCTCAAAAGAGAATAGTCCGGGACAGGGAGTCAGATTTCAGGATTGGCAGTCATCAGTCGGGGTGGGAGGTCATCTACTGACATGCGCAGTCAGTGCCCAGGAACTGTAGGTGCCCCGTCCCGCCAGAAGTCACCTACAACAGCTCATGTGACACCAACGACGCTACAAATCAAATGCATCTGCTTGGGTGCAAAATGGAAAAAGCTATAACAACCCCTTGGAAGCCAGGTGGGGGTCTCCCTCTCCTCCTGCCCTGGAAGACAGGAATAATCAAAGAGAGCAATTCTGTTCCTGACAAGAAACAACGAGCTTTCTTTTCTGGAGAACTGAAACCACCCAACAGAAGGGCACAGCATCCAATGAACCAGACTGAACAAAAAAAATTGGAGAAGTAGCTGAAGAGACATCTTGCACATTCCAGCCTCCTAGAGAGTGAGTATTTGTATGTATGCACCTAAATGTATGCTTTTCCTGACAGCAAAATGCTCAGGAGCCATTTGTGCCTATTTGGGTGGCCAGTGCCTCAGTACTGAGACTATAAACATGACTTAGGTCTGCTGACCCAGGGCCACAAGTAGACTTTCCACCTGTTTCCTTGCTGCCCACAACCTGATTTCCTAGAGATTTACAAAGACGGGCACGTGCCCACGTGCGGCACCCCGTTACTTGCCTCGGGCACAACTGTCCTATTCCATCTCTTCTTTTGTGGGGAGTTTTTGCCCAGTTTGTGTTGTGCCGGGCACCATGAATTGCCTGGAGAAAATTAACTCTGGAAATCACGTCAGAAGCCCTTTTCATTCAACCTGCAAAATGAAGGTGGTCCTCAGGTGTCAAAAGGCGTTTCAGGTGATGACAGAAATAATAACCATCGCTCCAGCACAAAGGCCCATCCCCGGGCAGAGTTTGAGGCTCGCACTGGGCTCAAACTCTGTAATCTTCATTCCAAACGTGTGCAAATGGTGTTTATTGTGCGTACTTCACAGATGGGAAAATCGAGGTACCAAGAACTTAAACAACCTTCCCAAGGTCCACACACGGGATGGAAGGTTGCAATTCAGCTCTTCTAGACCCAAATGTCTACACCGTAGTTCTTCAAATGTTATCTGATCCAAACTCACCAAATCTTGAAAATAAAAAAGAGATAGGTGAGGCCTATCACAGAGGCGGGACAGAGCCAGAAGACCACCACCATCACAAGGTCAACAGCCCAGCCTGATCCTTGCTACGGGACACTCGCCGTTCATATCAGGAGGAACTTGCCATCCCTAGCTTGCCTGTTCTCCGTGCTCAGAAATAAAGGCTTAGTGCTGGCAAAAAACTTTTGGCCAAGGCAAGTGTTTTACCACCTTACAGAACATACTGGCAGCTGCCCGGAGGGTTCTAGCTCCCTGCTTCACTTCTGTGAACGGTGGCTAAAGTACATATGGCTGAAGTCTCCTAGGCAGAAAGATCTGATGTAAGTGCAAAGAAGAATTATTGCCCCTACAACTCAAGCCTCCCAAACATGTTATAAACTCTTCCTTGTGCTATTGTAAATATTAAGGTTTGCATTAAACATTCAGGAGAGCTGCTCTGGGTACATAATTAGGGAGAGCAAATATTTGTTCAAATAAGCCTCAATGGGACCTCCTCTTTAAGACTAGCTAAAAAAAATTTTTTTAAGCAGATGGATTTAGGATACAAAGACTTGGCCCCAACTCTCCCCCTAGCCCTGATTACTCCACTCCAGGGAGACCCATGAATCTTCTTAACAAAGAAGAAGCTTCCAGGCCTCATACATCAGCCCAGCATTTTCTCCCCAGGCCTTCCGGTTCCTGCTCCCCACAGAGATGCTGTTGACACTCCTCACAGGCACCTACTTTGCAGACCCGTTGTCTCCTGACAAGATAATCAGCACAAGCCTGATAAGCAGCGAGGCAGAGGGAGTAGAGAGGGCTCTCCCTCCATAGCGGCCTGCCTGCAAGATGCAGAAGGACACGGGGACAGACAGCTGTCCACTCGAAGTCTGGGAGTCTCTTCTTGCTGGAATGCTTTCTTAACCCCACGATGGTGACACCAGCAAGCAGAAAAACACCTCTTTTTGCTACTTTATTGTCATCTCATCAAGCTCAATATTTCAGCTTCACAGACAGCATCTGGCTGATTTCACTTCCGTCGTGTGACAGAAATTCTTCCTTCCAACCAGAGGGGGACATGCCGAGTTCAGAAACCAAATTACATTTATTCTTTGGGAGACAGATGTTTTCTGCAGATAACTTGTTGAACAATCTTTAAAGAGAGAGGGAGAGAAGAAAGAGCAGGATGGTGGGGAGACACTTCTCTCTTTCAGTTTTACATTTCTTTCTTTTCCCCACCTTTTGTGACTCACTTGATTAACTGAACTAGGGTGATGTACCCTGCCATATCGGTCTCCTCTTGGCTCATCAAGTTATAAAAAAAATAATAAATAAGAAGATGGAAAAGTAAGCATGCATTCATATACATGTCTACATGAAGATCAAGGGAAAAAAGAATGAAAAAAGAGAGAAAGTGAATAATTATGGATGGAGGGTGTGCCAGCATCTCTCCAGTGCAAGAACTAAACTCGGCCATTCAGTGTCAGCAGCCGAGGCACAGAGGTGGTGGAGGCACTAAGTCCCGCCTTTTCCTATGTAGAGGCCAAAAGCAGGCTGTCCCAAGATGGGCCACTTAGTCATGAAGATGATTTTTGAGTATAGTAAGCAATGCAAACCCAGAAGATTCAGGAAAAGCTCTTCAGTACCCCCCCCCACTCCCACCCAACTCCCTAAAAAGAATTCAGATAGAAGATCTGCATCAGGAAGAGAGCTATCACCCCAGATAATCACATTATCCTATGGACTACGTCTGGCCGACAGGAGGAACATAGCAAGGCCTGATTGATCAAAGTCCTCTATAACCCGTTGTTTCTGATGGGAATGTTTGCAAAGCAAACATTTGTTTACCAAACATTTGCTCTTTTTCATCTTCCTAAGAATCACATTCCCAAACCTCTAACACATTCTCCTTAGTTCAGAATGACACATATACCTCGTTTTGCCTCACGATCATTGGAATGTCCACATATGTATGGATTCCCTGTACGTATGTATGTAATTAAATTTGTTTTTTTACCTGTTAATCTGCCTCGTGTCAATTTGATTCTTCGTTCAGTCAGAAGGACCTTGAGGGAACAGTATAGCCTTGCTCCCCGACACCTACATTTTGTGCCAACACTGGGTGTTTCAGCCCTGGGTTAACGAGATAAGGCTGTAGAAAGAATAAGCTTGTGTCCCTGGCCTTGCAGGGTAGGCAGTAGAGGCAGGCCAGCCTGGACATTTATGGACTGGAAGACTTAACTGCAATGCAAACACAGTGAAGGAATGATTAGACTCTAAACACAAAAGCAGATTTTAAACTCTACAGAAATCCAGAAGAGGATAGATTCATAGCCTATAAAACACCTAAAATTTATCATCTATTTTGGCAGAAGTGTCATTGCTCAACTCTATATTTCCCAAAGCACATCTCATAGAATAGTACCAGAAAGAGAAAAGGGGTCTGTTCAGATCAAATATATTTGATATATATTTGAGATTCACCACCCATATGAGCATATTTAAGGCTGAGAAAAGCTTCAGGAAGGAAACCTACATGATTGCAATTAACCAGGCCTTCCCCTAACTTTTTTGGCTATGGAACCCATTAGCAATACCTTGGTCATCTTGTAGAGAATGCTTTAGAAAAAAATAAGTATCACGGCTGGCCCGGTGGTCCTGTCCCATTCCCCTCCTTCCCCCAGCACTTAGCATGTCAATGCCACCCCAGCCATGTTTCTTCTAGAGATGGCTGCTACAGAAAAGAAGTGACTCCCGAGTTAAGACACTGCTAAGAAGGTAGAGAGTTAGCCATCCAGAAGAGCGTCTGACTCTTGTTCACTGGGTCCTAGGTTCAAGCCCCATGTTGGGTATAGAGGTTACTAAAAAAATAAAAAATAAACTTAAAAACTCATGGTCATGGGATCAAGGCCCCCATCAGGCTCCACACTGAGCATGACGCCTACTTGAAATTCTCTCTCCATTTCCCTCTCTCTCTCTCTCTGCCCCTCTTCCCTGCTCATGTTCTCTCTCAAAAAAAAAAAAAAAAAGTTAGCAAAGTTCTTATGCTAACCTCAGTGAATACGATTTCTTAAACCAGATCCTAGAACTGTGTTGCCCAATGGCATACTCTCCAGTGCCATGTCACTAAATTTAAATTAAATAAAATCTGAAGACTGAACTCCTCAGTTGTGCCAGCCACATTTCAAGTACTCGTGCGGTTAATGATTACCCTGCATGTCTAGAATGTTTCATCACTGCAGGAAGTTCTACTGAGAATACAGCTCTGGAAGGACCAAAAAATTACAGGTTTCAAAGTAAAGGAACGGAATTTGAAAATCTTCATTGAAAGGACTCTAGATCAGGCTTCTAAGGTCCTGTATTTAAAAGAAATGACTGAACTAAATCCAAACTTATCCCTCAAATAACAAGCTGTTTCAGTCAATCTAGATCCATGGAGCTAGCAAGTCTAATTTGCTGGAGAAAATGCTTCTTTTACAGTATCTTGTACATCTGGCAGTGAAGGAGATATTTCTAACTCAGTTGACAGTCAGATGCAATCAGTTAGAGCCAGAGCATTTTTCTACCAGTGTATGAAGAACCCAGCAGACGGTCTGAATTCTAAATTTGAGCACCATTGAACATCAGCCTTTTGGACATTCTTGTTCAATTAAGTGTATTTCGCACAACATTAAGAAATAGTCACAGGTCCGGAA
Organism: Suricata suricatta; assembly: GCF_006229205.1. Classification (NCBI taxonomy): domain Eukaryota; kingdom Metazoa; phylum Chordata; class Mammalia; order Carnivora; family Herpestidae; genus Suricata; species Suricata suricatta. The sequence goes on from NC_043714.1 coordinate 58,087,009, forward strand.
AAAACTTAGGCAGAATAGGAGATAGAGAAGTGTGGTCCAAGACCTGTGGCCAGAGTCACAGAGGCCAGCTGTGAGAGAGGACCTTTGCCCTGCTGTGGGTCCTCACTGTCACTTCTGCCCTTCCGCCCGTTTAAATATTTCACCTTCATTTTTGAGATCTTAAAAATAGATGGAGCTTTTATTCTGGTCAATCAGCACAGCTAATGGTTTTCCACACCCCAGCACTTTTTGACATCAGACTCTAACCCACTCTAGCTCAGCTTCCTAGCAGGAGCAAATCAATATTTGTTTTCAATGCTGACCATGTGTGTTCAGGCATCTTTGTTCCCCTCTCAGAGCCAGACCTTCATTAGAAAAGCCAGCATGGTATGAGGATTCTCTAATCCAATCCATGGTCCCTGCTGACAGGCAACTTGTCTGTAATTCATCAATGATATCCCCTTGGGCAATGGATTTTTCTGGATTGGCAACCTGCTAGGTATGCAGCTGGTTCTCAATATGCATGGTATGGGTGGGCACACACACTCAAAATGAAGGATGTGGTTGGCAGGGTTAGCTGTACAGTCTTATTTCTTGAGCAAGCACTGGAGAATTGAGGCATCCCCAGGAAAAGCTTAGCTTTGCACTTTCTTCCTTTGGAATATGTTCAACCTTTTCCCCAAATTACTCATCTCTTTCTGGAAAACTCCTTGGTCAGTCTAGTCTGTCTTTAAGATCCAGTTTTCTAGTGTGGAGGTTCCTCAAAAAATTAAAAATAGAACTACCCTATGACCCAGCAATAGCACTACTAGGAATTTACCCAAGGGATACAGGAGTGCTGATGCATAGGGGCACACATACCCCAATATTTATAGCAGTGCTTTCAACAACAGTCAAATTATGGAAAGAGCCTAAATGTCCATCGAATGGATAAGGAAGATGTGGTTTATCTATACAATGGAATACTACTTGGCAATGAGAAAGAATGAAATCATGCCATTTGCACCAACATGGATGGAACTGGAAGGTATTATGCTGAGTAAATACGGCAGTCAGAGAAGGACAGCTATCAGGTTTTCACTCATATGTGGATCTTAAACTTAACAGAGGACCATGGGGGAAAAGAAGGAGAAAAAAAAGTTATGAACAGAGACGGAGGGAGGCAAACCGGAAGAGACTCTTAAATACACAGAAGAAACTGGAGGTGGATGGGGGGTGGGAGAGAGGGGACAGTGAGTGATAGGCATTGAGGAGGGCACTTGTTGGGATGAGCCATAGGCATTGTATGTAAGCCAATTTGACAATAAATTATTTACTGTCCAGTTTTCATGCTGCTTATTCAAAGAGATTCCTACGCCTTTGAGCTACTTATCTCTTCTCCACTTTCTGTCTATTATTATGGCACAGACCACACTACCTTGGAAAAAACTATGTGTGCCCTCTGTACCCACCCTTTCCACTCTATGCTTCATTACTCTCAACTGCCATCCCCTAAATAACTTGATGCCAGCCATGGAGTAGGTACTAAGTGTCTGATGAATGAATAAATGAATGAATGAATGGCTTACTAGAACAACTGGGGCATACTGTATTTTCCAGAAATAACTAGAGTGGCAGTTTTAGTCCTAATGCTCCTCCAGAACCCAGAACCCTGCCACTTGTACAAGAAATGGAGTCTAGTGCCCCTCCACTTGAACCTGGGTGGGATTTTGTGATTGCTTTGATGATGTAATACTGTGGAAACAGTATTATCTATTCCAATGGTGGGTCCCTTAGCTCCTTCTCTCAAGAAGCTCACCCTTGGAACCCAGCCACTGTATGAGGAGGAGGAAGAGAAGGCCACATCGAGAGGTCACACAGAGGTGTTCCAGTGGAGAGAGCCCCAACGAAATTCTCAACTAGTAGCTGTTGGCTACCATACCATTAGACAGTGCAAATCTAAATTTAGCTAAGTGAACAAGCCTTCAGATTTGTGTCGCCCAATAGTCACCAGTGATTATTAAATCTGAATTAAAGTAAAAATTCAGTTCCATTACTATACTCGCCATACTTTAATTGCTTAGTAGCCGTGTGTGGTTAGTGGCTGCCATCTTAGACAGCATAGATATGGAATATTTTCTTCATCACAGAAAGCTTCATTAGACAACACGGTGTTGGATGATTCTGATCCTAGCCTCTGAGCTCTTCAGCTGAGGATCCATATATCACAGAGCAAAGACAAGTCATCTCTGCTCTGCCCTGTCTTACTGCTTGACCCACAGAATCCATCAACATAATAAACAGCTATTTATGCCCGTAAATTTTGGAGTAATTTGTGATAGAGACCTAGCTAGTAGAAAAACAGTCTTTTTCACATTATGATTTCTGAGACCCTTTGTAAACCTACCTTATTCCTATGTTCCTTAAAGGAAGATTGGAAAAGGGGAAGAGAAAAGCAACGGGCAGAGGGCAAACAGTCATTGTGGAGGTGGCTTACTATAACCTTGAACTCTCAATATCTGTCACTAACTGCTCTACCCAGAACGGGATGATGGACAACATTTTGGAGGAGAAGCAGCAAAAATTTCTACCAGTTGCTTTTCTGAGGGCAGGCCAATGGAATACCCACCGTCACTCTGGAACACCACTCTGTGGTCTTATCCTGCTCTTGTACACACTGAGAGGTAAGACGCTGAAATGCCATCAGTTCCCTCTCCACATTCCTACCCTTTTGCAGTGGCAGTCTTGAAACTGGGAAGGCCATCTGAAAAACATGGCGCCCCTCTCAAAATCCTCCACTGCAACACAACTCAGCAGTTAGGAGAGAGGGAGGGTTCCCTTCTGCTTGTCTGTACGAGCTGACTGGCAATCCTGGAAGTCAGGCATTGGCCCTTCTCTGTGTTTTGGTGGTCATTTTGTGTTCATTAAGGATTTGAAGTTGTTTACAATAAATACACAGATACAATCAAGCCAAAATAATTAATATAGGTCAAGACTGACAAATTTTTTCTGTAAAATGCCTGGGCCATACTTTGCCAAACCCTTATACAGACTGAAAGATAAAGGGTTAATGCCATGAACTCAAACAGTAATTGCTTTGGGAAAGAGATCAAGAGAAAATAAAACCTGAACTAGCTGAACTGACATGCACATTTTCCATCATTTGATAGAGGCATGGAATAGTAAACAGCCGACTCTGGCCTTTGTCTGAAAGCATGGGCTCAGATTCAGCTTATTCTGATTATTTTTTATAAGTTAATAGGCACAGCTTCTGTTCCATTAATATCTCAATGCACTTGAAGTCACAAAATTATAAAACCTTTTCCCCTCATTTGGCAAGAATGTAAAAAGAAAAATAGTTTGCTTGGATGATTACTGGATTAATCAAGTGTCTGGATTGCTCTCTTCTTGTTGGAGACGAAGGCAACAGATCATACAAGCTCAGGGTTAGGTAAGCATTCTGACAATTTACAGCCTCACTTTACAGATGACAAAATCAGGGGCACATGGTTTTGACCCCAAGGCACACACTGGCCAATCTGTGAATAGAGCCGTCCCAGGCTGATGCTATCTCCATGACATCGTAGTGACCTGTGTGATCACCTCGGATCTAAAGTCACCAAGCAAATGTACAGGAAGGACTGGGTGGCTCATTGGCTTTTCCAGTTCTTTCCTACAGTAAAGCTCACGCCCTCCACAGATGACTCTGGTCTCAAGACCCCAAACTTACACTTAAAAAAAAATTCAGTATCAATGGTTCTCCTTCCTCCTAAGAAACTCCATGAGATGTAGGCTGTCATCAGTGACTATTCCCAGGAGGCACAGAATCTCACCTCCCACCCTGGTTTTCCCTACCAAGCCTTCCACTGGCCGTCCACACGCTGCCAAGGGAGAGCTCTTCCAGAGGGCTGTTCAAAGGACACACACACATGCAGTCCTGTGATGCCCTCCCTGATAAGGCAAACCCTTTATTTTACTGAGACTGGCCTCCTCAAATATTTCTTAATCAGAAACAATAAGCTCATCTCTTAACAACTAACAAACATCTGCTGCCCAGGATGCTTGCTTTTCACTCCCTCCCCATCTCTCATTCCCTTGCCCTATGGTTTCAGGCAAAGCTTCCTATCTGCAGTCACCTCTGCTCCCCAAGGAGCTCCCACGGTCCCTTGTCCCCAGGAGAGTCAGGCTGACCATGCTGACTGCACAGCCCTTCCCTGTTGTACCCTCTGTGACTGGCAGTTCTACGCTCTCACAAAGCATCTTCTCTGAAAGAGGGAACCCACTATCATTCAGCCACGCGTATGGGTCAATTTTGCATTCTGAGGCAGGGAATTTGTTTCTGTTGGTAAGATCATGCTGGTCTTGCAAACAAGAAAGCATAAATATGAAAGTGCTCTGTGTAGATACAAGAGAACTGAACATCAGTGAAGGCTTCTAAGCGCTTGGTACCAAACGCTAACTGAGGAAACCCCAGGTGAGTCCAAATGAATCCATTTTCATGAAACCAAAGCAGGATGATTCTGGGTACTGAAATCAGGATCCCTGTGTGACTGTTCCCTAAGCAGGTGGCCCTGCCCAGACAAACTGGCCATTCTGCACCGGTGAAAGACAGTGACATGGCTAACAGCCAAAAATCCGGAGAAAGGAGAGAATATATGTCTCATAGAGCACAAAGCCCTGGACCCAGCGGGCCCTGGGAAATGCTAATTCACCTTCTCTCCATCCTCTTGGAAATTCTGGAATGAGAGGCCAGCACATAAAGCACCAGTCAGATTATTATTTTTTTTTTTAAGAGACAGCATGAGCAGGGGAGGGTCAAAGAGAGAGGGAGACACAGAATCCGAAGACAGGCTCCAGGCTCTGAGCTAGCTGTCAGCACAGAGCCCGATGCGGGGCTCGAACCCACGAACCGTGAGATCATGACCTGAGCTGAAGTCAGATGCTTAACCGACTGAGCCACCCAGGCGCCCCACCAGTCAGATTTTAAAAGAGAATGTGAAAAACCAACAGCACCATCAATTATAAAGTTGGCTATTCTAATTAAGTGTCTGACAAAATTATTTATCAACAATAGAATGCATAACTTTAGGGTTAAAAACAACCAGATTCTGCATAAAACATTCCCCCATTAGCTGAAACAGTGAAAATCCTGAACAAAGAAGTCCATGTTTGATTCCAGTTAAAGGAGGACCGTTCTGGTAAAATGATATGAAATGCTCCACAACTTAACTCCGACACTTTGATCATATTAGAGAATAGGATTGCTAGGATTGCAGAAAATACAGAGTGGGCACGAATCTTCACTCCCCTACCCTGACCCCCCTTCCTAACTCAGACACTCACTGTTTATTATCTTTGTAGATTCATTAAATGTGATTAAACAACAATACAAAATATAACTGTGCTTTAGTTTTAGCTGCTCTTTTTTTGTTTGTTTGTTTGTTTGTTTACCTACGAGAGAGAGAGGGAGAATCCCAAGCACTGACAGTGCAGAGCCCAATGCGGGGCTTGAACTCACGAACCACGAGACCATGCCCTACCCAGAAACCAAGAGTAGACCTCTTAACTGAGCCACCCAGACACCTCCGGATGTTCTTTTTTTAATCCTAACGCCACTCTCATTGATCTTCCGCACTCCTAGCACACAGCCCCTAACAGACCAGAAACTTCCACAATAAGCAAGTGGTTAGAAAAACACATGAAACACACACTCTGGGTGGCTCCCACAATAACCTAATCCTCAGTGCTATTTCAATTAGAGGAACCAAAATGAAATTATCTTACTTAGGGGTGGGGGTGGGTGAGAAACACTAGTTTTTACTCCTTGGGGCCTTGGAGTCTGGGTTTCCATTGTCTTCCCTGCTCTAGGCTCTCCTTCTTCCTTGGATAATTCACAAAAATAGTACATTTTTCATTAAAGAAAAAAAAAGAGAGAAGAAATATTCTTTTACAACTTCATCATTTTTATTTTTTCACAGCCGGAATATAAACCTCAAGAGTTAAGCTTCAGAACAAAACCTAAAGCTAAAAGATTTTCACTATGTATTTCTTTTAAAAATACATACATATATAGGTTACATGTTATAATGTAATATATTATGAAGATCATATCTATTATATTTTATATTATTATGTTTTGATTTTTTCCTGATTAGTGCACCTTTGAAATCCTTTATTCATCGAAACACATGTAAAGTATGCTTGTATTTCATCAAATGTTCTCTCTTTTTTCATCAAATGTTTTCAAAATCTCTCCTGCCCCTCTCTCATTTTAGTGCTAACTATGACTTTCAAAGGGAAAAAACTATAAAAAGGTTTGTGTGCATAAAGATGATTCATAGACAGATACAGATACATAGATCCACAGGTGAGTAGATGGAGCAGCATTAGGAAACATGAACCAATACACCGCACCAAACCAAAACCTTGCAGTGAACTTGGGTGTACCTAACAGAGGTTTCAAAAGACACACTCCCTGTCCACCTTGAGGAAGGCTGAGTCAAAAAAAAAAGCACAGCATCATGGATCTGTCTCAAAATGTTTCCACCATGACCAAATAAGCCGCAATTCTGACAATGAAATGCCTAGAGCTGCAAGCCTTGTTTCCATTTGCACACCTATTCATATAAAAGAAATGGCCGGAAGTGATCTCTTGCCTTCCTGGCTCTAAAGCAATGTGTTGGCTAGTGTTGGAAGGCACTGTTTAACTTCTTATTGGTCAATAACACGCCCCAGCAAGCAATAAATACGCCCTGACCCTGCGGCTGCCCTTTAGCACTACATGCATCGTTGATCTTATGGGTCCTTGGAAAAGAGCCAATCTGAATAAAGGTACTCAGAGGCCAAGTGCCATTTCCCAATGCCTTCTTACAACTTCTCAGTAACTGTAACTAGAAATAAAGCACTTGGCAAATCATATCATGGATATGGGAGTTATGCTGTTATTTCCATGAAAGAAAGAGGAGGAGGGAGAGAGGGAGGGGACCAAAGGAGGGGGAAAGAAGGGAGGGAGGGAGAGAGATTCTACATGCTCTAAGACAAAGGTAATCTGACCCATATACAGCAAAATCTATTAGTCCACATTATTAAAACTAGGAGTTCAGCATATCTTCAGGAAAGGGATCTGAAAACAGATGGATTAAGAAGGGAAAAATAATTCCCCATAATCCTGTATGTTTTCATCATTCAATAGTAAAAATGCATGTCGTTCATAAATTACCTACAATAAAACATACAGTGAGCCTGTTCCTGGGAGGCCCCTGCCGGATGAGTAACACAGCAGACAGTTAAGTATTATTAACCCTTTGGCATCAATAGGATATCTTCTCATAATATACTAGTTTTCTAAATTCCCTACTGCACACCTACCCCTAAGTAATTAAAAAAAAAACTGAACATGTAATATATGTGTTCTACTCTATCAACAAAAATATGTATTATGAAATGTACAAAAATAAAAAAACTTAAGATGCAATGAAATTTTAAAATACATTTTATTTATTTATTAATAGTAAGAAAAAGTTTAGTGAAAACTGTAAGTGATAGACCATGCTTCATTAGCTGCACCTGGGTGGCTCAGTCACTTAAGCATCCGACTTCGGCTCAGGTCATGAGCTAGCGATCCATGAGTTCGAGCCCCAGTTCTGTCTCTGTGCTGACGGCTCAGAGCCTGGGGCCTGCTTTGTATTCTGTTTTTCCTTCTCTCTCTGCCCCTCCCCCACTAGTACTCTGCAACTCTCTCACTCTCAAAAGTAAACATTAAAAGAAAAAAAAAGAACATGCTTCATTATTTCTATACTGTTTATATCTTATAGGCCAATCATTCAAGGGTCAGGTTTGAAATTCAAAGTTTTTCCCCCAACACTTGGGATTAATGAGGGTTATCAATGCAATAAGAGAGGTACCAAAGAAAAGTAAATCTAAGTAGAAGAAGTACATTTGGACTATACTTAAATAACCATGAATGAGATGATAAATCCTACCCAGCAAGTTCATAGGAAAGGGTCTACTGAAACTCACTAATATGTTGTTACTTTTCTAATGTTCTAGAAAATCTACCAGAAAAAAATTGGATTTTTGTATTTTTAACAAATAAATTTTATTTTTTTTAAGTTTATTTTGAGGGAGAGAATGAGCAGGGGAGGGGCAGAGAGAGAGAGAGAGGCAGAGAGAGAGAGAAAGGGAGAGAGAGAGAATCCCAAGTAGGCTCCACACTGTCAGTGCAGAGCCTGATGCAGGCCTGAAACCCATGAACCATGAGACCATGACCTGAGCCAAAACCATGAATCAGACACTTAATCAACTGAGCCACCCAGGCGCCCCTTTAACAAATCAACTTCAAAAAGAACACCACTGAGATTCCTGTTGGGAGACTTTTAGACAAAATAGCCATTGTCTAATGTTTTAAAATGAGAAGATAGGAAAGCTTTGGGCTGGGGAATAGGGGGTGGGGGCCATATTCTTTACAGCAACAAAATCTAACAATGGAAATATATCCACACACTATTTTCAAAATCATGTTTCCTTAGCATGAATTCTATTAAAAAATATGTCATTTTGACACACTGTTAACTGTTATCTTCACATTAAAGAGATTTAAATAAAAAATGTGTTTGTATGTTTTTTAAAGTCCTAATCAGCCACTAAGCAATGAGATTATTCTGGTTCTGAGGCACTAACATACATTTTTGCACGATGTTTATGGGAATCTGGACTCCTCAACTCAAGAGTCAAAAAGATAATAACAAAAAAATGGAAAAGAAAACCATCAGTGCTCGCATGGGCCAGCCAGATGTACCATAAGCTCAGAGATTTTGCTGAATGTACCTACAAGCTCAAACTGAACCTTAATTTTATTGTCAGCAAATTCCATTTCCCCATAATCAGGCATACATGTTCTGGTAAAAATATAGATTTATTCCACTTTGATTTCAATTTAAATATTGCTCTACATACCAACCCAGTAGTTACTAACTTTTTGAAGAAAAATCCCACAGAAAAACAGAATACATTTTAAATTGACCTCCAGGATAACTTAATAATAGACTTCATTTTCATATGTATTGACTCAAACAGGTACATTTTCACAGTTTGTGTACTCATCTATACTTCTGCTTTTAGCACAACAAACAGAAAACCAAGATGACTGCCACATTCTAATATATTAACCAACTTTTGAATGAACTGTGGATCAAATCTTGCTCCCTGAAATCTTGTGAGACTCTACAAGCAACAGTAGGAAGAGGTGTTGTGAACTTTAAATAGACCAGAAGTCCTTCAAAGAAGAGAAATAGAGCCCATAACCTACCAAACAACAGAGGGAAACAAATGCGGAGAAACCCACAACGATCCTCAGGAGAATAAACCGCATGTATCACTGAAGTTTTGAAAAGAATTTTCTGTCCTCCTCAGCTAGAATGCAAACTCTATAAAGGGATGGATTCACGTGCACATGTGTGCATGTGTATATGTGTGTATGCATGTGTGCAGATATGTATGTGTATGTACATGCATGTGTCTGTTTTACTGCTGCACCTGCACAACCCAGCACATAGTGGAAGCTAAATATTCATTCATGTATTCATTCATATTTTTAAAGATTTTATTTTTAAGTAATCTCTATACCCAATGTGGGGCTCAAACTTACAAGCCCAAGATCAAGAGTCACATGGTGTACCGACTGAGCCAGCCAGGCACCCCTGAAGCTAAATACTTATTGAATGAATCAGTAAATGCAGGCCAGAGAGTGTGGATGAAATACAGAAAAAAGTGAAACTGTTTTTGGCTGGGGAGGAAGGGCACTAACACTCTAAATCTTTAAGCCAAGCCGTTAGAAGGAAGAAACTGGACCTGGAACAGTGTAGATGTCCAACTAAACTCAGTTCATTGCTCCATCTCTCTATCACTTCTGTAACCAGTTGCAATCTCTATCCTTGGTCTTGCACATGGGTTTTTCAGTTCCCCCCTACTCTTACCACCACTGTCACTGTGAACTTCCTTTGCATCACAAATCCAGGAAATTCTTTTTGATTTCATCTCAAGCAAGTCACCCCCTGCCTGGCTGCAATTCGTTTACCCACATTCTCCAAGTAATACGCAATCTGTATGATTTCAGGCACAAAAAAAAAAAAAAAAACCCAAAAAATTGCCTATGAAGTTAGGGTAAAGTATTTTGATTTCTGGGATCTGAGACCAGAATTTTTCATTGATAATAACATTGAGAGCTGCTGCCACTCGCTGGGCATCTACAAGGCCACCATACTCTCTAGGCATTTATTTACCAACATTATTGATTCCCCACACAGATCCTGAAAGATATTTTTATCCCACTATTCTTACATTGGGGTGAGGGAAACAAAACCCCGAATAAAGGTGAGTTTCATGAGATCCTAGAGCTTGGGAGGGGTAGAGTCAGAACTCAAGGCAAAGTCTCGGGTCTTTTGACAGCCAGGGGTTTGTACCCAAGGGGCTGTCCCAGCCTCACTACAGAAAATTAGTCAAACGTCCTCACATTAAGGTTTAGGGAATGAAGCCCAAGATGGTGCCCATGTACAGTTGTCTGTGCCCACCTCTTTCTTGGCTCTAGACCCCACACTCCGTCTGCTACAGTACAGTAATTCAGAGACAGGCATCTCAATAATGATTTAAAAAAAGAAAAACAAAAGCAAAAAACAGCAGCAGCAGATAATACCCATGCACTATTTAGCATGTGCTGGGCTCCATCCTCCATATTTTTCACATGTAACTCATTGAACTTCACAACAACGCTATAACCTATGAACTTTTTATTTTCTTGGTTCTACAGAGGAGAAGTATGAAGTGACAAACAGTCCAATCAATTAATGATCTAAGGCCACACAACTGGTAAGTGACAAAGCCAGAATTTTACACCTGGTAGGCTCGTTCTGGGTCCAGGATCGTTACCATGATACTGACTGTCATTGCATTCCTGGGCCCTCTTGGCACCCTTTCTTCCACATTATGTACAAGTAAAGATTGTATAGGCTGACTGCCAACTCTTCAATGGGCAACTTTATCAGGGTGAATAACATACCCCGTATTTCTTCATTCATGGAAGACAACCCCCAACTTACAAATTTCGTGGCTGGTACCCAGCATTAATTAATCTCGTCCAAATAGCACTATGTAATGTCTTAAAAGAACTCTCCATCACGCATCAAGCAGCCATCTCTAATGGTATCATACCGCACAAAAACCCTTTTACTGTATAGTAAGAACATAGTTGCAATAATGTTACCATGTACTTATTGAGGTGTCATCTTTATAAAAGTGCTTGAATCCTTCCAGCTGTATTCAGCTAGGTCCCCATCAAAGTCTACAGGGTAGAAAGTGTTCTGTTATCCCAGTTCACATCTCTCCTACTTTCATGTTCTACAGCTCCCAGTGCCTTGCAAGGAGTGAGTCTCCTACAAGTTGTTGTCTGATCCACCCCATGACCTTTCCACTCGTTCTAAAACAACATCAACAATGAGGCTCCCTCCACCTTTCCTGCTTCTGTTTGGAATCAAGATGTTAGAATCATTAACATTTCGGCTGCAAAGAGTCTTGGAATTCATATAGATCCATGTTGTTTGTGGGTACAACTAAAAAGGCATGGTGTCTGGATTCAGAAACCCTGGGACCAGATGCCAGCTCTGGCCTTTCAGTATGTCACCTTCCTTTTTCAGAGCAGTACCAAATTTTGGTTTGGTTACCTGAAAAATGGATGTAATACTTTACCCATGTCTAGTAATGCTATAAAGGTCAAATAAAATGAGAGACAACTGTGGCTCAGTGGAGTAAATATTAAAGTCGGATGATGTGAGTTCAAGTTTCATGTTATCCTAACCTACTTCATGGTGCAACATGGGCTGATGTCATTTAATGTCTCAGGAGTCTCCTTTCCATCATCAGCAAACAACGATGCACATCATTCTTAAGAGATGCTTTAGGGATAAAGAAGCTGGAACCTGCTTCTCCTCAGGCCAAGCTGATGCCATTTAGACTAGAGCTCGCTTCGACTCACACGGAGTATGATAGGATGCAAACCTGAGAACACCACCCCCGTGTGGCTCTGGAAGACAGCCGCCACGGAGAAATGCAAGTCTCGTGTTGTCAGACCTTCCAATTGCCCTACGTATGCAGGGTCCAGACGTTGATGCAGAACTTCCCAATCACTAGAGATGGTAATAAATTCAATTTTTTAAATGTTTGATGGTCAAAGAAATCACATCTGCAAACAGGTCACATAGGAATCACCACACCCAGGGTGCCTGGGTGGCTCAGTCTGTTAAGCATCCAACTTTGGCTCAGGTCATAATCTCACATGAACCCACGTGGGTCCTCTGTCCCCCTCTCTGTCTGGCCCTCCCCTCATTGTGTGCATGTAGTCCACAATACAAATGAAATACCTTATATTTAATTAGATATACATTGAATAGGTTGTTTCCAATCTCCTGTCATTAAAAACAAAAGTGTAGTGTAAAAAAAAAAAAAGTCAGCCAAGTTACTTCTTCTGGCTTCAGTGACCTTATCTAGAAATAAAGACATGATTGGCCCTACCTCACCGAGTTGTTAAATCCTTAGTTCCTGAAAGGCGGTAAGTGCTCAACAAGTGTCAAGTGTGGTTATTATTAATTTCACAGGTCATCTCGGGCCTGTGCAAGTCTATCTGGAGGCTAAATTCCTAGTGGTGGAACTTCCAGGACATTTAAGAGGCAATGGAAAGGAGGTTTTACTGGTGAGAACCGCAGAGGACTGGGGAAATCAATATGTGAAATGAGATGGCCGTGGGCCTCCACGTAGGAGGACAGAGGCACAGGTGCCCCATAGGTCACAGCACAATAGGGACTTCGGAAGTTTGCTAGTCCTTTCTGGTGAAAGTGGCTTTTGAGTTGCTTTGGGGGAAATAACCACACCTCTCAGACTCTAATACCCTTCTCCGTTGTTCTAACGAACAACCAAAGTGTCCTGGGAATGCCGAATTCTTGGCAGCCAAACTACATTTCCCAGATTACCTCTCAATCCTGGAAGAAGCATCAAAAACTTGGCCAAGATCTCACAACCCTATTTTCGGTACTACAAAATGAGCCCTTAGGTGAGTCATGGCCCTGGTCCACAGAGGGGCAATTTGAGAAAAGCATGTGGAGAAAAAGGACTGGGCGAAGCAAGCAGTGACCAGATACTGGCCAGCGTTGCGGGCTCTGTAGTGGCAAGGGGTATCACACACACCGACACAGGGTCTACATCTGGCTGCACCAGGCACGGATCTAGTACAAACCAAAGAGGGGAAGAGGCTGTTGGTATGGAGATGTAGCAGGTGGTCAGGGAGGGCAAATCTGCTAGCAGGGCACTGTATCATGTGTAAGAGAGACAGGAAGTTAGAGCAGCTCTTACCCCCCACTGTCTTTATTTGCCTATAAAAAGATGGATGGGGCCCCTGGGTGGCTTGGTGGGTTAAGTGTCCAACTTGAGCTCAGGTCATGATCTTACGGTACATGGGTTCGAGCCCCGTGTCGGGCTCTGTGCTGACAGCTCAAAGCCTGGAGCCTGCTTCTGATTTTGTGTCTCCTCTCTCTCTGCCCCTCCTCCCCACTCATGCTCTATCTCTGTCTCTCTCTCAAAAATAAATAAACATTAAATTTAAAAAAAAGATGGATGTTGAGACTCAGAGTTGGCAAGATCCATGTATATTTTCACACTTGGCAGCGTATTCACCCAACCCCCACCTCCACTTCAACTCTCCCCAAATCTCAGCAAAATAACAAGAAGAAAACAGCACTCTGACCACCAGCTGGGGAGACTTCCCGCTGTGGCTGTTTACCAAGAAAACCAACATAAATTTCACTTGCATGTGTTAGCTGACCTCCTGAAATCCATCTCACCTATTTAAAAGGAGAAGCTTCAGAGCAGTTAGTGCTGGAATGAGCTTTCAGGACCATCGGAAGTGTATTTACAGAGCACCTCAGTTTGCGGGGAGCCTTCCATTAGCTTGGCTCAAGGCATCAATTCTCTCGAGCAGCAGAGCGGCCCCCAAGCGTCATGGGTCTAACACCTCATGAAAGTTTGAAGAACTCTGTCAGCTCACATCTCCCTTTTTCTCACTCTATCCCATCTCGAGCTTCAGTTTCTCCTTTCGCTAGAAGCTACTTCGTGGGAGGCTCTCATGGTGCCAGGGGTTCCAGTAACGCTCCAACAGGAGGGCAACATCAATGGAAGCTCTCTGTGGGTAATTCTATTCTGTCCGGTAATGCGATGCGGGGAGGGCAACGGTGAAGGAGAGAAGAGGGGTAAGAAAAGTGAGAGCCAGGGAGACGCACGGAAGAAAACTGAGTGTCTGTGAGGGGAAGGTGTGCCTGCCAGGCAGGGCTAGATGTCAGCTCCAGCAGCGCGGCCACCTCTTCGAGGGGGCACGCCCTGCCACCACGGCTACATCCTCTTGTATCCTTCCTCCTCACAATCAGACCTCCCACTAAACAGACACTCCAGGGGCGCCTGGGCGGCTCAGTCAGTTCGGCATCTGACTTGGGCTCAGGTCATGATCTCACGGTTCGTGGGTTCGAGCCCCGCATCAGGCTCTGTGCCGACAGCTCAGAGCCTGGAGCCTGCTTCCGATTCTGGGTCTCCCGCTCTGCCCCTCGCCAGCTCGCATTCTCTCTCTCAAAAATAAACATTAAAAAAAGAGTACACTCCAGGGGCACTTGGGTGGCTCAGTCGGTTAAGCTTCTGACTCTTGATTTCAGCTGAGGTTGTGATCTCACGGTTTGTGAGTTCGAGCCCGGCACTGGACTCCAAACTGGCAGCGTGGAGCCTACTTAGGATTCTCTCGCTCCCTTTTCTCTGCCCCTCCTCTACTCTCACCCTCTCTCTCAAAATAAACAAATAAACTTTAAAAAGAAAAAATAGTACACTCCATCTACTGATTTATTAACCATCTCCCTGCCAAGAATGGAAGTCTGCCCCATTAATACTCCATCCACAATGGCCTTGCAGCATACCTGGGACAGCCTTTGACAAAGTATATATCTTATAAACATCAGTGAGTGAATGCCTAGAATTGTGCAATAGCTTTTTTTTTAATGCCTATAAAATGAGATTTCTATAAATCAAAATCCATATCCCATTACCATATTATATACGGAGAAGGAAAAGAGTATTAAGTAATTACTGGATCTGAGTCTCTTGTGTCTAGTGTTTTGTATATAACATACAGACTAATTCTTACAACTCTCTGAGATCAGCATTCCCAACGCTATTTCAGATTAGGAAAAGTGTGGTCGAGAAGCTAAGACAACTTATCTAAAATCATATATGTGAAAAGTGCTCGTTTCTGGTTTCTCTGACTCCAAAATTCCCTGCAGCTTTGGCCTCCCTCTTGCCCCTCTTTTCTGGTCTGGAAGGCTTTGAGTTGAGTGTTCGAGGATCAGGTTTTGCTCCGCCATGCCTCTGACCCATAGTTTATATTCACCTAAAGACAAATCCCCAACTACATCTTTGATCTCATTATTTCAAGGAACCCTTTTAAGTGCTTAGAAATGGGAAGAGTCTGTATGTATCAGTGCTTCTAGAAGGGAGAACGTTTGCTGCAGTCAGAGTAGGATCGAGGCCCGGAGAGGAACAGAGGCAGCTGGCCCTGGTGCCAACAGAGATGGGCGCACAGGGAGCTGCAGGAGCACGGGTAAGGGCACGCCCATGGTCCCTCACTCTGTCTTCACGCTTGCTCTTCACAACAGCATGGAACACAACCATGGATGCGTTTCTCTCCTTAAAGTCTTCATTCTCGTGGACTAATAAAAGAAAAGTCATAGATGCAGGCTTTCAAAAGCTCTATGCAAAAGCAGGGAGTCTTGGTTTGAGTGTAAGCCAGAAAGCCAGTTTTATGGCCAAAGCAATTCTGCCGGCCTCAGGAGTTAAGAAGCTTGCTGGAAGTGTCCACGGCACACAGGACACATCTGACAGTATTTCCTCTGGGACAACAGCTAATAATTCCTCGAGAAGTCACGGGGGCTTTCCCAGTTTGCCACAGGTATTAAGAGGCACTGCTGGCGTGGTCCTGTTCCTACGTCTAAAACTACAGGGAGAGAACGGCTGGGGTCGGAGTGGACGGTTCCGATTTCCCCACCAGCACGCGCGTGGGCTGAGGCCCCCCCCCCCCGCCCCCCTGGGCTGTGGGCCTCTGACGCCAGCGCACAGATTACTGCAAGGCCCACTTGACAGGACGGTCTGGGGGGAGAGGGGGGAGGGAGGAGCCTGTGCCTGACTAATAGGATTTATAGCACGAACAGCAGGGCACAGAACAGAATAATGCTGCCTGTGCGTCACTACCATTAAACCCGGGGCTGGGGTTGTACACGTCACTTCTCTCTTCTCTATCAGCTTTCACATCTTGAAGATGGGGCTGCTAATAACGACTGCCTCACCAGACAGCCTGGAAGAATGATGTATGTAAATTGCCTGGCACGTAAGAGGCACTCAATTTAACATTAACTGAAATATAATTATTATCAGGCACTGAATCTAACATTAACCAAAATCTAATTATTATTTCTCTCACAAAAACTTTACCCCAGGAAACATTTTTTTAACTCAGCCTTACTGCTCTGACTCCAATCACTGATACCCAAAATGAAAGCTTTTCCCCTAAATTTGTTGTGTCTGAGGCGTGGCCTGATCCTTTCTATCATCACTAAGAGGGTACGTGACTCTGGCCCTTGCTCTGATCTCTAAAATTAAACAAACGAAAACATCTATGCTATGAGTGAAGAAAGTGCAAACTCTGTCCAGGTGTTCACTGCCTTTAGACAGATCTATTCTTGCCTGAGCTATGATTTATCTACCTAAGAATGAAGGACAGAGCAGACAGGCCGTTCACATGACCCCCAAAGAAAAGAGGGAAGAACACGACAGGAGTACAGAATGTGGGCACTTAGAGAGAAGAAGGGGATGGACTTGGAGTCAGAAGTCAGGAGGATATGACCCTACGATGTGAAACCCCCTAGCCATATGTAGGGTGGCCAGATTTAGCTGATAAAAATAAAGGATGCCTAGTCAGGTGTGAATTTCAGATACATGATGAATTTTTTTAGTATAAGTATACCTCACTAATTTTGAAAAGCATAGGTACATTCCACTAAAGTTTCAGTAAATGTAGTATATGTCCCAAACGTCATGAGCCATATTAAAAAAAGGCATTGTTCATCTGAAATTCCAAATAAACCGGGCATCCCGTGATTTCTGACAGCCTTAGAAACCTACCTGATGTAGTTACAATACAATGGATTTTGAAGTCAAATAGAGCTGCGTGTGAGTCCGACTCAACCACACGCTAAGTGTGTGATCCTTGCAAGTTACTGAATGACCTCTCACTTTCTATAACTATAAACAGTGATAACATCTCACAGGGCTGTTCTACAGGGTAAACAAAATAAAAATAATGACCGTAACTATGCATATTGCTGCTGCTTCTCTTCTTAAGTGATCAACCAACGTTAGTTTTCACTTCTCTTTGAGCCTCAAATATTTCCCATCTGTAAGACGGGATTAAAGGGAGTGGTAATAAAACTCTAATATATTTTCTGGTAAGAATGATACTTTAGCCTTCCTCCCACAGATGTCTGGGAAAATCTCCAGCATTTATTTTCTTTGGGTTGGCAAAAAACCCCGTCTCCCACTCAAATAAATTTTGGTCCACCTCGTTCTGATAAGTATACTTAATGGGAAATCCTCTTGAGCCTCCCCTCAAGAGTTCACATACTCTTTCCCTCACATCCCCCTAACTTGTATTCTTGAACATGTGGTCTGAGGACGTCAGTTCTGGAACCGCCACTGGTTCCAAAGGACTTTCCTGGACCAGCCGCAATCCTGCTGAATCAAAGTTTCCGGGGCAGGGCACAGAAAGCATCCTTCCTAACTAACCCCCCGGATCACACGTCAGCACACTGAAGTGTGGACACCATGACCCCAAACCCTCAGCACCAGGCCCAGCAGCCACACCGGCAGACTCACCTTTCCCCAAAGTCAACATCCTCAAGGAAAATAAATGGGTCCTAACTATGCTGTGAGGGAGGGGAATGGAAAGTTCTAGAGTGATACAGGAATGGAAGCTCCAGAGCTTTTATATGAGGAACAGATCAGCTCATTTAACACTCTGTTTTGGAGCATTTGTGTCAAATTGACATTCCAATTTCAAGACTGTACATAAAACCCCATTCAATTATTTAGCACTGTACAGATTTTACATAACTCTTGAAGTTACTGACTCAATTCATTTTCCTTCGAACTAGAAGACAGATTAATCTAAAATGAATTAAGACAGGCAACCAGAAGTAATGTTGCCACGGCCAGTAAACAGTCTTTAAACGGCTGGATCAGTAAGCTGCTTACAGTCCTCGAGAGCACTGGATCCCACATGTGCTCCACCATCGTGTGATTTCAAGCCAAGGATTTAGAAACTGCATTTGTCCACACTGACAAAAACTCAAGAGAGGGGTTAATGTTTCACCCAAAGTTTTGCTTTTTGGTAAGTTTTTAAGTTTCATTTCTTCCCCTAAAAGAGGAAAGGTAAAGATGGCTCTGTTACTAGTATTTCAAATTACATCAAAATGCATAAGGTCTCCACATTTCTATAATGTCACACTTCCAAGAATTTGAAAAAGCATTTCTAAAATATCCTAAATTATCTCTGAATCAGTTATGAGATCGGCTAAGACGCATTCCAGGGAGGAAGGTCTGGGGTGAAAAGGGACATTAAAGCCAGATGTTGGAGAAAGCAGTATCACGTAAGACTTCCCAGAGAAAGTGACATCTAAACCAAGAATGAGGGAAAACTGATACTATGCCTTGACCTGTGTCCCCAAAAGCTATGCTGACGTCATAACCCTAGCACTTCCGAATGCGATCTTATTTCGAAATAGGGCCTATTGGAAATAGAGTTCATTAAGATGAGATCATCCAATATGACTAGAATCCTTATAAGAACTAGAATCAGAGGAGAACACCTCGCAAAGACAGAGACACAGAGAAGGGGGCCGTGTGAAGCCGGAAGCAGAGACTGGAGCTCTCCTGCCACAAATCAAGGAATGTTGGGGGCTACTGGATGCTGGAAGAGGCACGGAAAAAACATCTGGGGTTTTGAGAGAGAACGCAGCCCCAGCAGTACCTTAATTTGGGGCTTCTAGCCTCCAGGTCCGTGAGAGAACAAATTTCTGTCATTTAGAGCCACCTAGTTGGTGGTACTTGGTCACACAGCCCTGGGAACTAACACAGCAGCAGGGAGGTGAAGGGGATGAGATCCTGACATGTGGGCGCCATCAGTGAAGAAGACACTGTCCCCCACAGTCAAGGTCATCGTCAGCTCGGTGTCATGTCAGCTAGAAGCCTCCGTTCTAAGGGGTGAAGCCCAGCCTCCAGGAGAGTGAACAAGACGCACGAAAACACCTCCAGTCAAAATTAAGCTACGGCTAAAGAAACTGCGATGAAGCATGTTCTCAAAAAAAATTACCAGTATTTACTGCTGGTAGAAAACAAAGCACGTTTTCAGCACGATCAGAAGTCTGAGTGAGCGACCAGAAGACAGAAACAAGCAGCCTCTGGGGGCTCTGTGTCCTGACCTGCACACTGGTTACACGGGGGGCCGGGGGGGGGGCGTCCACTTTGTGAAGAATCATCCAGCTGAGTCCTGTGACTCGTGAACTTCTCTGTCTGCATGGGACGTTTATAAAATTTCCAACGAAAGAGGAAAGACATGTAACATTTAGCATCTTGTTACCCCAGATGGATGGGGACAAGCTTATCTCTAAGGAGAAGATGTCCATCACCTTGAATTTAAAATATTTCTATCCATTTGTCTCCTTGGACCCCATTCTGATCACCTTAGGATGGATTTTAAAACTCCAAAACATTATTAAGTAAAATCTACCTCATTCTCCTCATGTATTTTCCTCTGCTTTGTATGCTAATTAAAGAGTGGGTCTTGGCTGGCCTGGCTTAATAATAGAATACTACTTCATATTTAAACAACAGATCTCACTTTTGAAAGGTTTTGTCGATTGCAACACCTCAGGTTTTATATGCAATGGAAGAGTTATTTGATGCTTGTTTTTACCGGAGCTGCTAAACAAGAATAATGCCAGAATTGGGTCCTCACAAAATCTGGGGCTGGGGGCTCCCCTGGTTTGGCATGCAACCACTTTCACCCTTGGTTTTGAAAAATACTTAAAATGGGCCTGCTGTGTAATGAACAAAACAGGTATTGAATAGAAAACCTAATTGGAAGATTGTATTTCTAGTTATAACCCCAAGATGGCTTTTGCAAATTACCAAAGCAACTCAAATCTGCACAATCTTAATTCAAAGCAGCGTAATTCGAGACTGCGAGGAACCTAATTGCGGGCTAAGCAACTGTTTCCAACCATAATTGGCTTCGCACAACGCTGCACACAATCGTGTACACACACGCATAACCACCGGACGTGGAAGGCATCTGGACTGAACACAAGGCTGCCAAAAGAATCCTTGGAAAAATGCAACAAAAGGAATGAGGTCTCACACAGGATTTTCCATGCATTGATGCATTGGCTCAGAGCAATTTCACTTTTCCAGAAATGTCAAGAAGGAAATTAGTACTGTTCATTGCACGAAATTTTTTTTCTTGCAACGAATTCCTACACTTCTTAGAAACTCTCAACAGTCTATAGCATGAACATTGTGATATGTACATATATCAATAGAGACAAATCTATATAGGAGTATGTTATGAGTTGAATTGCGTCCCTACCCCTCACCCCCAAATTTAATATTTTGAAGTTCTAACCCTAGTATATCAGAATGTGATCTTATTTGGAGGTAAGGTCATTGCAGATATAATTAGTTAAGATGAGGTCATTCTGAAGTAGGATGGGCCTCTAATTCCAATGACTGTTAGGGATAATGTGGAGGGATGCAGTCATAAACATACAGAGAGAGAGAGAGAGAGAGAGAGAGAGAGAGAGAGGAAAAAGGAAGGAGGGAGATGCAGAAAGGGAGGGAGAGAAAGAGGACCGTGTGAAGATGAAGGCAGTGTTAGGGGCCTTCTATCTATAAACCAAAACATACCGAAGATTGGCAGCAAACCACGAGTCACTAGAAAAGAGGCATGGAACTGACTGTCTCTAACAGCCCACAGAAGGAAGCCTGCCGACACCTTGATCTTGCCCCTCTAGCCTCCAGAACTATGAGGTTTGTGTTTATCTATCAAGTTTATAGTCTTTGTTACCGGCAGCCCTAGCAAACGAATACAGTGTATCTACACAAAATTTTTAACTCAAAAGCTTGTGTGCCGCTGTCCGATTTGCATACAGGCAGTCACCCACCAGTGAGTAACCTTAGATTACTAACCTCTTGGTTGTTAGCTGTGCAATAGTTGTGGGTGTGTGAGGTTAATCACAGCGCTGGGGAAATTCTGACTCATAATCCCAAAAGGCTAAAGTCCCAAATTTTGTCGCGTAGCCCTGAATTCACTTCAGCTCTGGGAAACCTCAAATCCCAAAGAGAAACATGATCTGGTTTTCTCTCTCTTCCTTGCAATACAGATGCAGGTATAATTTAATAATAGCGCCCTGCTTCCCAAGTGCAATTAAAAATGGCCTTCATTACTCCTCTGAATGAGTGTGTTTTATAATGCTGCAATCTACGGGTCAATAAAAAAGCAACTACTGCGCCTATCATGGAAAAGCTGTAAAAAGTGATCAATGTGCTTTCGGTAGCTCCAGAGATGGGGGGGAGGGGGGCCGGGGGGGAACCTTAAAGAAATATATACAAAATAACCTGGTACAATGTGAGTGGCTTTAGAATTCCATGATTCTTCATTTCTGAAACGTTTGATTTCCCTCCCTTTAATTGACTCCTTCCCCCTTCACAGAGGAAATAGTAAGGTGGGGCAGTCCAAAACATGGAGAAATCGACTGAAACTCTCAGGCAGAGCAAGACTCAAGTCTTGAGTGCATATGACCCTAAGCAGTCCTCTGAACTGTTACACTCGAAAACAGCGTGTGCATGCATTTGTGTGCAGGTGCGTGCATGTGAGGAGAGAAAGAGAGACAGTGTGTGTGTGTGTGTGTGTGTGTGTGTGTGTATCAGACCCCTGTCAGAACAGGAATAATGATGAGTAATGAATAACCCAGCATTAAATTGTTAGGAGGGCCTCAGGTAAATGGCGGGTTCCAGTCTTACTGTGGAAAGATTCATTTCCTGGGGGATACTCATCCCGCCTCATCCAGACCCAGGAAAGCAATCCTTAAATCTTCGTAGGAATGCATGGTCTCCAACCATGCCTTCAAGTCCCCAGAGTCTTTATCTTCCTTTTCCCACCGTTCCCCCTACCATTCTAACCTGGTGATCTGAACAGATGAGGATCCCGTGGGCCACACACTACTTCAGACGAGATCGGGTGCGTTCAGGGTGGTATGGCCGTAGACTGCCACAAGCTACTTCAAACTATGTTGAACACTTGAAATGGATTACTGTCAGCACTGCTTTTTACAGTCGCAAAGGTTCTAAAGCCCAAAGTTACTGACTCGGTTGGTGAATGGCAAAGCCAGGATTTGAGCCCACCTGGAATCTGGAATCCAGTTTCCAGAATCTGGTCTTTGACCCCCACCAATGCTCCTAGCTAAGCAACAGTAGTTAAGTAACCCGAAGCAATATATCCAATGCATGAGGAATGTTTCTCTAGCCTCACATCCAGAACCCAGGTTATTCCAGCGTGGAAGAGTGATCCCAGCATCCTCGGCCACCCGGTCAGTCCTGGTGACCAATTTGGGGGACTATTCAGTCTCTGCTTCCCCTCCATCTTTATTGGCAGTTATCATTTTAATGTTCTTCCAACAGCTTCAAGAAAAAAAAACAAAAACAACTTGGTTTTGTTTTTATGAAAGAAAGGAACCTAAACTTTGTATTTTAGGCTTTATTAATAATCCTTATAAAAACCCTTGTCTGGAGAGAATTTTAATAAAATTTCATTTGGAAATGATCGACAGATGCAATCGACTCATCTGGCCTCAGTTCCTACAGCAACATAAAATGTAAACACGGTTCACTCTGACACTCTTAGAGTTCACTCTGACATTATTAGAGATTCTATTTACAAACTCCTCCCCCCTCCCTTGCTAGAATCGGAGACAGCTCGTCATCTGTCCTCTACACACCTTTGCTTGTAATGCAGGGACGACATTTCAATCCAGATCTAGTTATTGATGCACGTGTCCAAGGTTAGATGTGGTTTTAAAGGCATCACATAAAATAAGAGCTATTTTAACCGTGTTAACTAAAACACACTACAGATGCTCTGGTAATCCTCTATAAAACAATGCTCAGTGTATTATCTGATCAAAGATGCAAATACAGAGCTTTTTCAAATATGCAGCTACCCAGCATTAGACCCAGGGACCGCGCAGCTAATCCTTACTGTCATAGTCTCCTTTGATTAAAACGCAGCATATGCCCTTCAGCGTTAAGCACCCTCTGAGGTTATTTCAGGACTGTGCCTGATCGAATGGTATTATGTTATGGGTTAGCGTGGCTGAAGGGAAAGAGGCCTGGGTTTGTGAGTCACAGAGTCTAGGTGTTTTTCAGCCCTCACTTAGCTCCTCGGTGACCCTCCACGAGCCTCATGTGACCACAGCTCTGTTGGCTATAAAACCAAGATGTGGAGACCCTCCTGACTTACAGGGTTGGTTACACAGATCAAATTAAACGATATACATAAAAGGTACTTCGCAAAGTGTACAGCATCGTACAAAGTTATTGCTGAGCAATGAGGGGAAGACAGAGTTAAACCAAATCTCCATCTTTTAATGTAGTTTAACTTTCCAGTGATAAACTGCTGTACATTTTACAGCTCCCAGTATATTTTGTATGTTACAACAATATTTATGAGTTCATTTCAAAGCTTTCTAATTTCAGTTAGACTCGGTGGAAAGCTTACGCATTAAAATTTCTCTATAAATCATTTATTGTGCAAATATGAACTTTTATTAAAAAAATTTTTTTAAGAGGGAGGCTTTAATTGGTAGGAACTGCCTAACGGTATGCTTTGGGTTGCTTCTGTGAACATGTTTTTATATGGCAGGCAGCAGATAACATATGACACAGGTTTGGCTAGGACCACTAAAACAGGAGATCCTTAGGTGTCTGTCCCCAAAGTCTGAGGAAACTACTTCTAACCCGAAAACCCTCCCTGTGTTAAGTCATTTGGTAACTAAGACATAAGATATATGTATTTAATCTCTCTTTTCGGACTAAACATTTAGCTAATAATTGTCGGGAAGGTTTTGACATTAAAAATTTATGACTCAAATAAAAATTCTCTGCAGAAGTTCAGGTACTGAGGGATAAGCACAGTAAAATGGAGACTTCTGGAAGATGGCCAATTTGAAGAACATAAAAACTGTCACCCTGGGTAGGACCAGAAGTCTACTTCCCACCAGACATTATGTCTGACAAGGGCATCGAAACACAGTCTGCGCAACAGAATCATTTGCCTCTGTGATGGCGCACTCAGACAAACGTTGGAGGTGTTGTCTGCACGCTGCCCGGATGTCGGATGGACATCATCAGGGTTTGCCTAAATCATTCTTGAATCCACAGCCCCGACCTACCAGGCTGCACAGGTGTCGGGAATAATGAGCTGGATGTGTTGCTATCCTCTAAGACTTTCCATTTCTCTTTATTTGAACTAAAACTACCTCCTTCTAGCTCAGAAAGATGCCCTTCTTCCTGTAACTCTTGAGTCCTCATCTTTTTGCTCTTTGCTTTCTGGAACCCACGCTATCCTCTTGATCATTTTACTTGCCCCCATCAACCTATTTGAGTGAATGTAGAGCGAGATCCAGATTTTCCACCTGTAATGAAACAGAAACTTGGCTGAAAACCAAGAATTTCAGTAAGCCTCCCAACTCATAAAATTCCAGGTAAACTGACCCTATCAGAGAAACCTAGACACAGCTTTCATATTAGGTACAGATTATGTTACCTAAGAGCAAGAACTTGTTTGGTTATCTGTGAAGTTGATACATATGGGTTTATAACAGAAACAATATATATAT